>NC_050573.1:255190805-255493305 GCF_011100635.1 Trichosurus vulpecula
GGGGATGATAGAAGGGAGGGCAGACTGAGGGAGGAGGTAGTCAAAAGCAAACACTTTTGAAAAGGGACAGGGTCAAGGGGATAAAACTGAATAAAGGGGGAAAGGATAGGATGGAGGGAAATACAGTTAGTCTTTCACAACATGACTGTTATGGAAGTGTTTTGCATAATGAGACATGTGTGGCCTATGTTGAATTGCTTGCCTTCTCAAGGAGGGTAGGTGGGGAGGGAAAAAGGGAGAGAATTTGGAACTCAAAGTTCTAAAAACAAATGTTCAAAAAAAAGTTGTGTTTACATGCAACTGGGAAATAAGATATATAGGTAATGGGGTATATAAATCTATCTTGCCCTACAAGAAAGTAAGGGGCAAGGGGATGAGGTGGGGGTGGGGGGGAGTGGGGCAACAGAAGAGAGGGCAGACTGGGGAAAGGGGCAATCAGAATATATGCTGTCTTGGGGTGGGGGTGAAGGGTAGAAATAGGGAGAAAATTTGTAACTCAAAATCTTGTGGAAATCAATGTTGAAAACTAAAAATATTAAATAATAAAAAGAAAGTATATCAAGAAAAAAAATTAAAGAAAAAATAGAAAAAAATAAAAAGTGCTCAAGCATTCTCTTAATTTATATGATCTGGCATGAATATTTGGAAGTAAAATGTTTGAATTGGAGAGTGGATGGAACTATGACATAGAACACTGTTGACTTGTCTAGTCTTGGAGGCTAATGTAATAGCAAGCTAAGTGGGACTTTTTGTTGTCTTTTGTTTTGTAGTGCTTCTCAGCACTAAGGCAATCAAATGCCTTTGTTGAGCCTTGCCTTTGTTTGAATCACGAGTCATTAATTGGAAACAATATATATGATGTGATGCTAGTCCTGATTAAATAGCTTTCCCACACTCTTTTGCCAAGTAGATGCTAAGCCTCAGGTCTACACCCTTTTGCTACACAGGCACTAAGCTCCGGGGCCCTAAATACGGTATAAGTATATGTTCTGAGGTTAGCATTTTGCTTTTGGGGCTCACTCATTGGAGGAGTGTTCCTGTGGAGGCTCTGGGTAACCGTTAAGGAGCCCCCCAGCTTTGAAAACCCAGATGTTGGTGCTTCTCTCTCTTATATATCTATATATATATCTCTATCTATCTATATCTATATCTACATCTATATATCTATATCTATATATCTATATATCTATATATCTATATATCTATATCTATATATATCTATATATATCTATCTATATATATATCTATATCTATATCTATATATAGTGCCTTGGTCAGACAGCTAGAAGCCTGTCTGTTGATTTGTGTTATTTGCTCTGTTTATATAATTTCTGCTCGTAATTTCTGTGTGTATTTTCTCTGAAGTTCAGGGTGCTCACTATTTCTCCTGAACTAAGTGAATGATATATTTATGTTTAATTAAAGTGATATTGGAAACCCCTTAAAGTTGCTTTCCTTAGAAAAGCAGATCAAAGAACCTGTGTTAGCAGCCCTCCTGTGTGCTGGTGTTATTGGTCTTACACCCCCACAGCAGCTGCTAGCAACATTGTTGTTATAGCTAGGAACAATTCTTGTTTGTTAGCAATTGACTTAGTTATTGGATGACTTAAAAAAACCCAACATTTCTCTTCCATTACAGATCAACCCATTGGGAGCTGGCAACTCCATTATGTGTCATTGACAGTTTCCGCCAAATTCAGGGTGGTATTTGAAGCAACTCGAGGTATTGGCACATCAGCTGGTGGTCTCTCCATTGATGACCTCAACCTTTCAGAAACACACTGTCCTCATCATCTTTGGAAGATAAGCAATTTCACACAATTCATTAGCTCAAGGGGAACCATTTATAGCCCTCCATTTTACTCTCCTGTAGGCTATGCCTATCAACTTTATTTGGATGTCACTAATCAGGAGTATATAGGAATATATTTCTCTCTGATCTCTGGAGCCAATGATGAAAACCTAAACTGGCCATGTGTATGGCAACAAGCCACACTGACACTATTGGATCAAAATCCTGATATTCGTAACAGCATGTCCAATGAGAGGAGTCTGACTACAAGTGCACTTAAGACATTTGGTTTGTGATTTTTTAAATTGCTGATAAAATGTATTCATTTCACTAGAAAGCTAGGGAGGGAGAGAAGAAAATAAAGAGAAGGGAAGATGGGGAGAAATTGGCACTAGATTGTTGATCACTTAATTGGAACTACTAATGGGTCTAGTACAAAATTCCAGAGTCTTTGGTGCAGAAAAGTTTATGATGAAGAATTGTAATTGTTGTGGGGAAGTGAGCTCATTGTCAAGAATGATGAGCAGTAAAAAGTCCAACACAGAAACATGGAATGAGAAGGATGGCCACATGAGAAGTATGTACTGTTTCAAATGGTAACTCCTCTCCCCAATTCATTCTCAACCTATGATTTATTTCCCACTTCTTTCCCTGGTCACTTCACACTCAACTACCCTGCTTCTACCAGGGTTGGATATAATAGTAGTATAATTCAGTTCTTGAATAGAAGGGACCTGCCTAATAAATTACTGTTAAATGAATGAATGAATCAACTTAAGCAAGAGCAATAGCGGAAAGGGTGGCATGGGAGGAGAGAAACTAATTGTAATTTACTCGTTGAAAAAGGATTAGTTTGTGCTATAAACATCATGGCTGTTTTTGTAGTTCCTGAAAAGGAACAATATTTAGAGGATGAACTTGTGACTTTATCATTTTTACCGTACTCTGTGGGACATTAGTAAAGAGAAAGGAAGCGTGTATCCTAAATAATTATTGCTAGCTTGAAGTTTTAACTTTATCTTGAAAGGACTAAACTGCTGTGACAGAGAAGGGAAGAGACATGGTAATCTCAGAGGGAGACAAATGGACAGAACTCGTATGAAGAACCATAGATGGATGGATGGATGGAGGGAAGGAAGGAGATAGATAGATAGAGCACATAAATACTTATTATGTGCCAGTCACTGTGCTGGGAGCTGGGGACTGGAGCTGTATTTGTTTGTACAAATACAAACAAAGAAGAAGCCAAGAGCTTCCATTCTAATGGGAAATGACAAGACTGAATGGGAACTAGAGTGGGGACCATGGGAAGGAAGTGCACCAACTAGATAAAATGGATGGGGAGGAGATAGAGAAGTTTGGTGAGATAGTTGAGACAGGAGTGAAGTGAGCATGGCTCAGGCCCATCATGAAATGATGTTCTGAAATATTTTTTGGGGGGGAATCATCCTTCTTCAAATTCCATGGAAGAATGGTCCAGAGAAGTTGAATGGTCATATTTTGCCAGAGAACAGTGTGTCCCCCATACTCCTCCCATGATCCAATGGTACTGAATACTGGATTCTGAGTACAGGGCAAGATGATAGAGTGGGCTGACAGTATAAGAAGATTGTGCCATCTTTAGAGCTTCAGAGAAAGGAATGGAATTCTCTTCCAGAGTCAGTATTAATATATCTGCAACTTCCTCAACCCATTTTGAGTGGTGCTAAGTAACTAAAACAAGTCATATTAGGGTCAGAACATATAGCATAATGGAAATAGTGCTGCCCATATGATCCTGGGTGAATCACATTACCTCCCCAGGCCTCAGTTTCCCCATTCTTAGAATGAGAGAGTTGGAATAGACTTTATCTAAGGTTACTTCTAATTCTTTATAAAGGAGCCTCTGATCCAATACTGAGTAACAGTGCAATTGTTCCATGCTATAAGAATAAAAATGGTCCTGGTGCAGGTTGAAAAAAAAGATCCAGTTAGAGCAAAAACATAAGTCAAGCCATTAACTCCCTTTTGACCATCAGAGTATATTTTAGAAATTCCCTCAGATGGATGGTAAATAGGGATGCAAGTAGGAAATAGCCTCTTTTTTCCCTTCAGTAGACTCTATATGACCATATGACTCACTATGCTCTGTGTTTTTCATTTTTTACTGTATCTTGGGGAAGAGGGAGCTCAGAACTAGCACGGGAAGAATTGTGAAGTTAAGCAAAGTTCATTTTGCCAATAATCTCTCCTTCCCTTTCCTCCCTCCAGGGCTTCTTCTGGGCTCCCCCCCAATGCTCTATAATGGCCCCTAGTTGACTTGGTCCCCTACTTCCAGGCCTTATTAGCATGTTGTACTTTTTTCTTGGTATCAGATCCCTTCATTACTTTGTTCCCCAGCAGGTGATAATCAAATAATCTGGCTAATTTAACTAAATAAATTAAATTAATCCGTATTAATATGTTGCCCTACACATATGAACCATGGTCTCCAGAACATGAACATGTCTCCAGAAAACGCATAAAAGCTATTCCAATGGTGGGAATTACAGCAGGTCAGTGGAACAAATATTTTGAGTTAGGACTTTTGGCACCTTTTCATCTACATTCCATTGGTGATCATCAACTCGATCTACTGAGCAGACCTCTGTCTACTACATATTCTATTAGCATCAAGTATGTAGTAACAAGTTCCATAGATCTGGCAGAGGAAGTATTTCAGGCCATATACATCATTCATTCTCTTGATTTTCCTAACTTCATGCTCAGACCATTGTACCATGATTTCTTTCCAACCTCACAAAAACACAACCTTACTGGACATAACCCAGAAATATGAATTGCTCTTTCAGGTGAGGGAAGGGAAACATATTATTGGGACAAGCCCTCCAAAGTAGGAGTGAATGCAACTTTCCCTAATGGAACTTCATATAGCAGAGGTCCAGGATATGGAAGCAGTACCTACATAACCCACAAATGGATACAAAGCAGAGATTTTATCAAAGGAGATACTGTTTACATCCTTGTGACTATGGAAGGTATGTCAATAGAAAATGGCTTTCCCATAGAGAATGTTTTTCTTTATGTGGCAATAGGTGACTTAGTGTATAGTTTCTGTGTTCTATTTTCAGTTATATAAGGTGTGTTCTTAGGAGAAAAGAAGAATAGAAAGGACAATTTCAAACACTCCTAAGATATTTACAGTATGAATCAAATAACTTCGATATAGCTCAGTGAAGGTTCCTGGAGTAAGGAAGAACTGTATCCAGCTGATACAAATCTTCTGCCTAGTCAACTGGCAGGCAGGATTGCATGTTAGAAAGACCCCTGGTCTGAAAGTCATTACTCCTGCGTTCTAGTTTCAGTACTACTACTAATTAGTAATAAATTGTTGTCATTAGTAATTAAATTAGTAATAAATTAGTGAATAGTAATATACAATTAGTAATAATTACTGAATTCACAATATATTAGTGAATTAGTAATAAAAGTAGTAATTAGTAATAAATTAGTAATAAAATTTAGTCATTAGTGATAGTAAAAAGTAATAAAATTCTCTAGGACTGAGCCTCAGTTTCCCCATCTATAACATGAGAACATTGGGCTAGATGACCTCTAAGGTCCTTTTCACTACCACAAATCTAAGAAATCTATTTTGGAAGCTAATTAAACTGGGACTATTGATTATCCTGTTTCAGAGAACACACATTAAGATAGAAAGAGACTGTCTTAGGTTTTTTGTAGAAAGATTCAGAAGAAAAGAAGGAAAAAAAAGTTATTATATATTTTCTGCCTCAAAAAAACCTGAAACCTGAAATACAAAGAGCCTAAATCAGAGGCCTGAGGCTATTTTAAAAAAACATTTTGATATTTATATTTCTATGTAATTGTTTTCATTTATAATCCTATATATTTTATTTTATGCATTTAAAGGCATTCTGAGAAATGGTCCTTAGGCTTCATCAGACTTTCACAGGTGTCTGTGATGCAAAAGCATTTAAGATTCCCTGGTCTATTAAAGTTACTCATAGCTCAAACCATTCATTCTTTTTTTAAAAGTAAACTTCATTGATACCTTTTGTTTTTACAGTATTGTTATTTAGGATATAACTGGTTATTTATATGCTGTCTATTCCATTAGAATACATGCTCCTTGAGGGCAGGTATGGATTATTTTTTTCTTTGTATCCCTGGCTCTTAGCACCATGACTTGCATGTATTAGGTGCTTAATATTAATAAATGATTGTTGGCTGACTAGGCCCCCAATTTCTATAAGTGTTCTGCCATACTCACAATCCCAGAATTTAAGATCCCATGGTTATTGAAACAAAAACTAACCTCCATCCACATACCCTTTTCTTCTTCAGATATATCAAGACTCAGGTTCACTGATTCCTTATTTTTCCCTACAATGGGGCCAGTTCATCCAACAAAACCTCACACGAATCTCTGTACCAACTTCACCTGTGAGAATGACGGCATCTGTGTTATCCGCAATGACAAAGAAGAATGCAGGTAAGAGGATAGCTTAGCGTATCCAGATATATTTTCATCTATTTGGTTTCTCCATGAAATAAAGAATGAAGAATGTCTCATGTAACAAAAAAAAGAGGTTTGAAAGTTGGTGAAAAACATCTTCCCTCTGCCGATAACTTTCATCATGCTGCCCATAGGATATTCATGGAATCTTATGATCACAGATTTAAGGTTGGAAAGGACCTGAGGGGTCATTGAGTCCAACCCTGTGATTTTACAGATGAGGGAATTAAGGGCCACAGATAGAAGAGGCAGAGTCAGGATTTTAACCCAAATCCTTTGATTCCAAATACAGTGTGTTTTCTATTGTAGGTGCCATTGCATTGTAATTCATTTTATGTCCTCCAAGGGCAAGTAATGAAAATAATGACATTGCTTATGAAAAAAATGAAAAATTCTCCATTAAATTTTAATTCATATGAGTTTTTATTTTTTGCTTTATGAAAAAAAAATTATCCTTTAATTAAATAAAATTGTCATTTTGCCATATTCTTTTGAAAAATATACTCATTGAAATAAGTTTTCTTTTGTACAAGGATCATAGCAGCATGATTCACAGGAACTTTTGAAAAAATTTATCATCTTCAAATAAAATTAATACAAAATCACGATTTAGTATAGTCTAGAAAACATTATCTCCTTTTACATCTTCATTGTGGGGTTTCATGACTTCATTGTCTAAGTACCTCCTTATTTGCACAGAATTCTGACATTATACCAAAGATTTCACTGATGTGATGTAACATTTGGCTGAGGTATCAGCATGCACAGTGCAATTAGCCAAAGGAGCAACAAAAGATTCACAGGGTCATAGCTAGCATAGTTAGACCTCAAATAAATTATGAAAACCAAATAATAATAAAGTTGAAATTCAATCATATCACAAAAATCCAATACAATTCATTGCTTTCAAAGTTGCTTAGGAAACACTGACCCATATACATCTATAAATATTACCATGGGACTGTATAAGCAATATGAGACTGTAAAAATAAAAATAAAATGTGTAAAAGTATGAGAAACTGTAATAGTTGGGGGAAATACAATTAAATAGAGAAGTACATGGGGAAAAGATATGCAAGTTTCACATATAACCTTAAAAACATTCTAAGTAAAGGCTCAGATTTTGTAAAAAGTTTTTTTAGAAAAGAAGCTTTCAGGGGCAGCTAGGTGGCACAGTGAGTAGAGTGCCAGCCCTGGAGTCAGGAGGACCTGAGTTCACATCAGGTCTCAGATATTTGACACATTTATTAGCTGTGTGACATTGGGCAAATCACTTAACCCCAATTGCCTTGCCTTCCCCCCTCTAAAAAACAAAACAAAAAAAAAGCTTTCATCATGCATATTTTTAAAGTGATCATTTATTAGATTTACACATATATAAATTATGTAATTCAGTAGTTAGGTAATGGTCTCTTCTGAGTCTTCTTTCTTCTAGATATCTTTGCACCCTTTGACATGGTCAATCACCCAGAAGACTTTATACTCTCTCCTCTCTAGATTTTCTTGACATTGCCTTTTCCTGGTTCTCCTCCTATCTCTCTGCTCTTTCTAAGTTCCCTTTATTAGATCTTCCTCCAGGTCTTGCGCACTAAACGTAGGTGACCCTAACTTTGGATGTTTCCACTCCTTCAGAAGACTCTATCCTGGGCCCTCTTCTCTTCTCCCTTTACACTATCACTTTTAGTGATCTCATCAGGTCCCATGGGTTTAATTAAATCTCTATACAAATGATTCTTGTATCTACTTATACAATCCTACCCTCTCTCTTGCTCTCTAGTCTCACATCACCAACTGCCCCTTGGACATCTCAAACTGAATTTCCAACAGAGCTCATTATCTTTTCCCAAAAGCCCTTCCTCAACCCAACTTCTATATTCTTGTCAAGGGCATCATTATCCTCCTAGTCACCCAGGCTCTAAACCATGGTGTATCCTCGACTCCTAACTTGTACTCATCCCACATATCCAATCTGTTGCCAAGGCTTATTGCTTCCACTTTCACAACATCTATCATCACCCTTGGGCTATTGCAATAGCCTGCTCATAATCTCACTGCCCCCAAGTCTCTGCCTATTCCAGAATATACAGTAGTTGCCAAACTAGATTGTCAAAATGATCCTCCTCAAGTCCAGGTTTGATCACCTTACTTCTGTACTTGGTAGACTCCCATATCTACACGGAAAGTTGTTTTCTATTTTAATTATGTCATGCACACAATAACATCAAGAATAATTGATGTAAAACATTGCCAGGGAGAAAGTTCGAACCTATTATAGTTCAGCCTAGCCTTAGATGTATTATCATCCCTCTTGAATAGAACTAAGTATGGTTTTCAAATCAAAGAAAGGGACATACCAAAACATCATATACATACACATAAATGTAAATTATCCATTTGTCTATAAATTATCTGTCTGTGACATCAAACAATATGATTCCACAAAAAAACATATTTAGTTATTCATCCCATGGAAACTTTTTCCCATGCTATATAAATGTTACTTGCTCTGAATAAGTAAAACAATTTTAGGTTTGCCTAACAAAAATAGAGCTGAAGGTTTTGAGCTTGAATCCAGAGATCAAATTGAATTAATAGAAGAAGACAATTGTTGCAAAACCTTTATCTTGACTAGGCAAGGAATATTGAGCAGAAAGGCTATGGCTGCGCATGTAAAGAAACTTCCTGGTACCCTGGAGCCAAAGTGCAGTGGGACAAACATGTTTAGAGCAATGAACACATTCCCCAGTCTTATATATGTTTCTGTGGTTATAAAATTAAAAATTGAGAAGCAATGTGTCCTATTAGATGAAGAGCTTTCCTTAAGGCAAGGAAGACTTGGTTTCAAGTCCTTTCTCTGACATATACTAGCTGTATGATCCATGGCAAGTCACTAAATTTCTTATTGCTCCAGCGTCTAGTCTGTGTCTAGATAGCTGTCTAAGGTTCTAAGTTTTAGAGAAAGTGGTGACCTGCATCAGTGGAAAGATGTTTCATCTGGCTGAGACCTCCCAAAGTCAATCAAATTCCAGGATTAGTCACTTTCCCAATCCTAAAAAGCATGATGATAGTTTTAGAAAGTATCCATAAAACCTCCATACTTCTAAAATGTTAACAATACAATGCATTATGAACAAAGTTATAGCAGCTGTAGAAAGATGAATCTTCTTCCTTGTCAAAAAGGAAAAAGGTTTATAGATGTTCTCAGAGCACAGAATCAATAATAAATCAACCAATGGGTATCAATCAAGTATCTTGATTGACTGATCATGATGTGCCCTGCACTACCATAGGTATACAAATGCAAAGAATAAAACAATCCCTATTGTCAAGGAGTCTCCATTCTTTTTTGTAATATTTTTGATTTTAAAAATGAAATTGACTTACAGATACAAGGTTCTCTTTTCTGCCAATTGGTACCATTAATAGCACCATTTCAAAAATCATCTTAAAAATTTTATTGCAAAGATTCTCCTGAGGTTATGTTTAAAGTAAAAGGTCCTTCTGAGGACCACTGAATGCCAAAACATATGGCATACAAAGACTCTATTCCCTGAATGCACTTGGATGTGCCAAGAAATAATATATATGTGTGTGTGTATGTATGTATTTGTCTTGATTTGTCTTCTTGTTACTCAGGAAAGAGGTATTTTTTCATGGATACTTTTAATGCCAGGAATATCAATTATTTTCATGGATTCATGAAAGGAAGTACTCATTCCTTAGCTACTTCATTACTTTTATAAATAGTATTTCCTACTGCTTTTCTTTTCTAGTTCCTTATCTTTTTTTAATAAATTTATTTTTATTTTTAGTTTACATGTAAAACTACATGTAAAAACTTACATAGCAGAAGTATACAGTGATTAAGTACAAATAAATACAAAGGTGTTCAATACAAGTTAATTTTAAAGGGAGGCTGCTAGCAGGTGGGCAGATCAGGAAAGTCTTCCTGCGGAAGATAGGGCCTTAGCTGCATCTTACAAGAAGGGGGTACTCTATGAGCTAGAAATGAGGAGGAAGAACATTCAGGGCACAAGGAATGCCCAGCGCAAATGGAAGAAAAAAGGCCCGGAGGTGGGAAATGAAGTGTGGCAAATGAGGAAGAGAGAGAAGCCAGTCTGGCTGGCTCTCACACTGCAGGAGTGGGAGTACCATCCGATGAAGTTGGAAAGAAAAGTTGGGGCCAGATTGTGTAGGCATTTAAATGGTAAACAGTGGAGTTTATAAAGTATCCTGGAAGCAGTAGGAGGCCACTAGAATTGTAGAAATATGGAAGTCACATAGGAAAGTTACTTTGGCAATAGTGTATAGGATGTACTGGTGAGATACATGAGGTAGTGAGGCCGATCAGGAAACTCTGGAAATACCGAGTTCTGACTCTAATGTTTATTAGCTGTGTGACCTTGGGCAGATCACATCAACTCCTTGGCCTTAATTTTCTCCTCTATGAAATGAGGGGGTTTGAACAAATTATCTCAAAAGTCTCTTCTACTTCTACATTTTATGATTCTACCCACACAATGAACTCTTTCAGGTACAGCACACTGTGCTTCCTTGAAGGAAAAGGGTCACAAATACTATATATATATATATATATATACACACACACACACACACACACACACACACACACACACACACATATACATACACATATATACACATACATATATACACACATACATATACATATATACACACATATATAATATATGTGATATATTATATATAATATATGTGTATATATACACACATGGATATAGATATGGATATGGATATAGATGTAGATATGGATATAGCTACAGATACAGATATACATACAGATATAGATACAGATGTAGATACAGATATAGATATAGATATAGATATAGATATAGCATGGTGGGTACAAGTTTTGGGGGTAGGGAGAAGATGCTGATAGAATGTGCTACAGCTAACAGTCCTATTCGTGGGCGAATCCTATTTGAGCTCTGGAGCTTTTCTAGTACCATCTGGAAAGAAATTTTATTCTCCCTAACTCACTGCATCCCTACCGTTTCCATAAAAAAGCCTAGGTTATGGAACCTATGGACACATTCTAGGTTCAGACCTATTCATCACTTTCCCCATTACTGCCCGCTCTGGCATCATCCTATAACTTGCTGTATCTTTCCCAAAGTCAGGGGAAGGATGGTACATGACTTCCTCTTAATTGCAGATGTATCTTAGTCTCCTTATACTGTAGTCAAAAATTACACAATTCAGCATTTTGAATTCAGCAAATATGTATTTTTTCCAATGATATTTCCTTCTGTGGAGTGGCTGACACCATTCTGAACATGACCAGGCTGAATGTTGACTAAATAGCTTTTTTTTGAAAAGTACGTCTTGCGAGAATGTTTCAAAGTACAATTTCCTATTCTGTAGGTGTCGATCTGGGGAAGTCTGGTGGTACATGGGAAAAAACTGTGAGATAACAGCTTCTATTTGGGATGCCATAATGATAGAAGTTCTATCTACTACAACTGTATTTGTTGTTATGCTGATAATGGCCTGTGTGAGTGTCTACTTTGTTAAGAAGAAATATACAATATAAAGAACTGATCCATCAAATATGATCTTAGAACATGTAAGTATGAAATAAACATAAACTAAACAAAAATACTAAAAGGAAGTCAAACTCTGAGTCCCAGACAATAATGAAATATGTCCCCCTCCCTTGGCACAGCAGAGTGGGACTGCAGGGAGAGGAGGTTGCATGTGGTCATGATAATGTTTGGTTTTGCTTGACTGATTTTCTTCGTTATAAGAGAGCATTTAGTTCTGGAGGGACAGTGGGATATATCCAAAAGCAATAAAAAAGTTATCGATAGAATTTATTTTTATAAAGAAGACAGAGACTATAAGTACTATACATGATAACAGGTAAGGGCGGAGCTGTAAAGATTTTCTTCTAGTCTCCGGGATATTTTTCCCTTTTATGTGTAAGAAATGATGACAGGTGCTATTACTATTTTCATTTTGTAAAAGAGGAAACTAAGGTAGACAGAGGTTAAGTGATTTGGCCAAGGTCAAACAGCAAATAAGTATCTGAGGCAGGCCTTGGACACGGGGCTTCCTGACTTCAGGTCAAGAACTCTATACCCTGCACCACCTAGCTGCCTCCTAAGGGTATAAAACCTGCTCGTGTTATATAACTTGTTTCAAAGGTATGATTTTTTTTAAAATTTAATTTAAATTTATTTATTTAACATATTTGGTTTTCAGCATTGATTTTCACAACAGTTTGAATTACAAATTTTCTCCCCATTTCTACCTTCCCCCCCACTCCAAGATGGCTTATATTCTGGTTGCCCTGTTCCCCAGTCAGCCCTCCCCTCTATCACCCCCCTCCCCTCTCATCCCCTTTTCCCTTCCTTTCTTGTTGGGCAAGATAAGTTTCTACGCCCCATTGCCTGTGTATCTTATTTTTTAGTTGCATGCAAAAACTTTTTTTTTTGAACATCTGATTTTGAAACTTTGAGTTCCTAATTCTCTCCCCTCTTCCCTTCCTACCCACCCTCCCTAAGAAGTTGAGCAATTCAACCTAGGCCACACATGTATCATTATGTATAACTCTTCCACAATACTCATGTTGTGAAAGGCTAACTACATTTTGCTCCTTTTCAACCCATCCCGCTTTATTGAATTTTCTCCCTTGACCCTGTCCCCTTTCCAAAGTGTTTGTTTTGATTACCTTCACCCCCATCTGCCCTCCCCTCCATCATCCCCCCCCTTTTATTTTTTTTTATCTTCCTCCCTCTTCTTTCCTGTGGGGTAAGATACCCAACTGAGTATGTATGGTATTCCCCCTCAGGCCAAATCTGATGAGAGCAAGGTTCACTCATTCCCCCCTCACCTGCCCTCTCCCCTCCTCCCACAGAACTGCTTCCTCTTGCCACCTTTACGTGAGACAATCCACCCCATTCTATCTCTCCCTATCTCCCTCTCTCGATATGTTGCTCTCTCATCCCTTAATTTCATTTTATTTCTTTTAGATATCTTCCCTTCATCTTCAACTCCCCCTGTGTCTGCTCTCTCTCTTTTACATATATATATATATATATAAACAGACATATATATATATACACATACATACATATACACATAGATATATACATACATACACATTCTCTTATATATATACATAAACATATACATATATATATGCATATTCCCTTCAACTACCCTAATACTGAGGTCTCATGAATCATACACATCATCTTTCCATGTAGGAATGTAAACAAAACAGTTCAACTTTAGTAAGTCCCTTGCAATTTCTGTTTCTTGATTACCTTTTCATGCTTCTCTTGATTCTTGTGTTTGAAAGTCAAATTTTCTATTCAGTTCTGGTCTTTTCACTGAGAAAGCTTGAAAGTCCTCTATTTTATTAAAAATCCATATTTTGCCTTGGAACATGATACTCAGTTTTGCTGGGTAGGTGATTCTAGGTTTTAATCCTAGCTCCATTGACCTCCGGAATATCGCATTCCAAGCCCTTCGATCTCTTAATGTAGAAGCTGCCAGATCTTGGGTTATTCTGATTGGGTTTCCACAATACTCAAATTGTTTCTTTCTGGCTGCTTGCAGTATTTTCTCCTTGATCTGGGAGCTCTGGAATTTGGCAACAATATTCCTAGGAGATTTCTTTTTGGGATCTATTTGAGGAGGTGATCGATGGATTCTTTCAATTTCTATTTTGCCCTGTGGCTCTAGAATATCAGGGCAGTTCTCCTTGACAATTTCTTGAAAGATGGTATCTAGGCTCTTTTTTTGATCATGACTTTCAGGTAGTCCATTAATTTTTAAATTATCTCTCCTGGATCTATTTTCCAGGTCAGTGGTTTTTCCAAGGAGATATTTCACATTGTCTTCCATTTTTTCATTCCTTTGGTTCTGTTTTATAATATCCTGATTTCTCATAAAGTCACTAGCTTCCACTTGCTCCAATCTAATTTTTAAAGTAGTATTTTCTTCAGTGGTCTTTTGGACCTCCTTTTCCATTTGGCTAATTCTGCCTTTCAAGGCATTCTTCTCCTCATTGGCTTTTTGGAGCTCTTTTGCCATTTGAGTTAGTCTATTTTTTAAGGTGTTGTTTTCTTCAGTGTATTTTTCAGTATTTTTTTGGGTCTCCTTTAGCAAGTCATTGACTTGTTTTTCATGGTTTTCTCGCATCCTTCTCATTTCTCTTCCCAATTTTTCCTCTACTTCTCTAACTTGCTTTTCCAAATCCTTTTTGAGGTCTTCTATGGCCTGGGGCCAGTTCATGTTTTTCTTAGAGGCTTTTGTTGTAGGCTCTATGACTTTGTTGTCTTCTTTAGGCTGTATGTTTTTGTCTTCTTTGTCACCAAAGAAAGAATCCAAAGTCTGAGACTGAATCTGGGCGCGTTTTCGCTGCCTGGCCATATTCCCAACCAACTAACTTGACCCTTGAGTTTTTCAGTGGGGTATGACTGCTTGTAGACTAACGAGTTCTATGTTCCACATTTGGGGGGGAGGTGCCAGCTCTGTCAGACCCGCACTGCTCCTTCCCCAAGAACCCCCAACCCGGACTGGGCTTAAATCTTCAGCAGGCTGTTGCACTCCTGCTCTGATCCGCCACTTAATTCCTCCCACCAGGTGGGCCTGGGGCCAGAAGCAGCAGCAACTGTAGCTGCCCCACCTCCGCTGCCCCCGGGCCTGGAAGCCGAACCGCGAACTCTTTCCACTCCTGCAGCTTTTCCCACTAACCTTCTCCGCAGTCTTTGGTGTTTGTGGGTCGAGGGGTCTGGTAACTGCCGCAGCTCACTGAATCAGGGCGCTAGGGCCCCCTCCGCCCGGCTTCTGGTCTGGATGGTCCACGCCGCTCAGGCTGGGCTCTGCTCCACTCCGTTCCCAGCTCCCAGCTCCCAGCTCTGTGTGGAATAGACCTCACCCAGAGACCATCCAGGCTGTCCTGGGCTGGAGCCCTGCTTCCCTCTGCTGTTCTGTGGGTTCTGCCGTTCTAGAATTGGTTCAGAGCCATTTTTAATAGGTTACTTGATAACAGAGCTCACTCTAGTCCCTGCTTACCAGCCGTCATCTTGGCTCCGCCCAAAGGTATGATTTTAACCCAGGTCTTCCTGACTCCACATCTAGCACTCTTTCTACTATTAAAAATGTTCAGAATTGACAATTCTTAGTTGTCAACCCTCATAGTTTATATATTACTTTAAAAAGGAGTGGGGGAAGGGGTGTTAACAATTTGGCTTTGGAATAATTTTTTTTCAAATTTACATTTAAATATGGATGTATCTGATGTCCTGGGTGTTCAAACCTAATAATGAAGCCACAGTAGGAAAACAGGTCATTTCCGCTGGTCTTGCTCTTCTGCTGTAATACATCCTGCTTTCCATTCAACTTAGGGAAGGGATCGGTTATATCAGTAGAGAGGATGGACTTCTCTAGCTGTCTTCTCCCTGACCTCCTGCCTGCTGACCCAAAATATTTATTTGGAATATTACTGTTAGGATCCTAGAAGGCAAGATTTAGCAAGGTACTCATCACCAATCCAGGGAGTGCAGACATTTCAGGTATTCTTTTTGTCAAGCTTCCCCACAAGCAAGTTCCTCCCTCCACCTGTTTCTCCCTCCACCTGTTTCTCTCTCCACCCACACCTCTCCTTCCAAGCAATACAATATATATTGTTTCCAATCGAAGACTAGGAACTTGATTGGCTTAGTGCCAAGAAGCTTGGAAATCAGCACTCAATTGGAAAGGTGTGGAAATCCTGTGGCCCAGAGCCTAATTGGCTCTGCATCCTGGCTCCATGTGAGGCCTATTAATGGTCAGGGAAGATCTTATATCTCACTAACCTTATAGGAGGCAACAGGGACATTGAGGAAAGAACACTGGCATGAGATGACCTGGCTCTATCCAGCTTCTGTCTCTAACTCTTACCACCTGTGTGACCTTGGACTATTTGTTTAATCTCCTTGGGCCTGTTGGCTCATGGGACTAGATTGCTCCTGAGGCGCCTTCCAGCTTTAGCTAAGACTGAAGGCTTTTTTCATTGGCCAAATCCAGGTTGGAGAAGGCTTTGGAGCTTGTTCCACTAGCAAAGGTTCCTAAATGCTTCAAGCAGGGTTAGTAGCAAAATGTACAAACAAAATTCAAGCAAAGGTCTTCATGATTGGCCTCATATAATTCACAAATTTCAGGTCACCCAGATTCTCATCATTGACATCATGCTTGATGCTTCACTTTCCTCCCCCTGCACTCAGTTGCACAGACATGTTTTTTCTATCTCCCCAAGATCTCTCATATTCACCTCTTTCCTCGTGCTTCTCAAGCTACTACCCTAGTTCAGGTCTTCATCACTTCTCCCTGGACTATTATAATAGCTTTCTAATTGGTCTTCTCTCCTCAAGCCTCTCCTTACTCCAATCCATCCTCCACAGAGCTGCCAAAGATGATTTTCCTGAATCACGTCATCCCAGTATTCAATAAACTCCAGTGGGCTTCCTCTTACCTCTAGGATCAAATACAGATTTCTATCCTTGATATTTAAAGCTCTTTACAACTTGGTTCCAACAGAGCACTCCAACCCTATCATACATTATTCCCCTCTATGAGCTCAGTGTTCTATTAGATAGGCCTACTTGCTGTTACTCACACAAGACTTTCCACCTTTCATCTCCTGGCCTTGCACTAGCCTTCTCCCATGTCTGGGAGGCATCATTCCCTCCTCTTCTCTGTCTCTTAGAATGCCTGGTTTCCTTTAAGGCCAAGAGTAAGTTCTTCTTTCTGCCTGAAGTTCATATCTACTTTATATGCATTTTGTGTGTGTGTGTGTGTGTGTGTGTGTGTGTGTGTGTATCCTTCAAGGCACTTAAAAAATTCTTAAGTGATTGAGATAAATAGGGAGAGAGAGGGAGAGACAGAGAGAGAGAGAGAGAGAGAGAAGAAGAGAGAGAGAAAAAGAGAGAGGAGAAAGAGAGAGAGAGAGAGAGAGAGACAGAGAGAGAGAGAGGTAATAACCAAGGGGATCATATAGACCCTCTGTAACAGATGGCACCTGAATTGTCTTTAATGCTAAATAGGGAATTCTATTAGGCAGACTATATAAGGAAAGTATTACAGACACAGGGAATTATTTGTGCAAAGGCACAAAAGGGGGAGATAGAATATCATGTATGAATTGTGTATGTGGAAGAGTTAACAGGCCAGTTTGGCTGTAATACAGATTTCATTAAGGGGACATATGAAATAAGACTGGAAAAGTAGACAGGAACCAAACTGTGATGGGCTTTAAATGCCAAGCATTTTGAGTTTTATCCTAGGAGCCTCTGGTACCCATTGAAAATTTTTGAGTGAGGAGAGGGATCACAACATGTTCAGTCTCTGTGTTGACAATATTAATTGAAAGCTGTGTGGAGGATGAAGAGGGAAGAAAGTGAATGCAAGAAGATAAATTAGGAAGCCATTGCAACAGTCCAGGTAAAGGGTGGCTTAGTGGTATAGAAGGGATAGAGGCCTGGACCTGGAGTCGGGATGACTGAAATTCAAATCTTGCCTCAGATGCTTACTAGTGGTGTGACCTTGGGAAAGTCATTTAACTTCTGTCTGCCTCAGTTTCCTTATCAATAAAATGAGAATAATCATATATGTCCCCCCAGGGTTGTTGTGAGGATTAAACGAGATAATATTTGTAAAGTGAGATTCGAACTTTAATGTTGTACATAGATTATTATTTATTTATTATTATATTTATTATATATTATATTTATATTATATATATTTATTGATTATTTATTATTATTATCTAAGAGATTAGGGCTTGAATTTGGGTGGTTGCCATGTAAGAGAGAAAACAAAGTCAACCATTAAAAAGATATTGTGGAGGTAATGTCAATAAGATTCAGCAACTGATTAGGTATAAGGCAGTGTAGGGTTTAAGAAGGTTCCAAGACTGTAAGCCACAGTGGCTTGGAAGGATGGTCTTTTTTCTCAAAAGAAATGTAGAAATTTGGAGCTGGAAAAGTTTAGAGGGAAGACGATGAATCCAGTCCATATTCCACCCAGTTGCCGAAGCAATGCCCCTTAAGTACAGGGCCCCACCTCGTCATCTCCCTTCTTGACAAGGTCCAGTGGCTCCCTGGGATTTCTAGGTTTACATCATGCTTGTTTCTTACATGTCGTAAGAGATTATAAGTCTTCAGGGGCAGTGACGAGGTGATTTTTTTTTTCATTTTTGTGTCCCCAGTGTCTAGCATATTGCCTTGCTTATAAGATTAAGAAATGTTCCTTGAACTCAGTCAATTGAATTTGGTGAATCCGAGGCAGTGGGTATGGCTGGGCTGGATCCCACCATGGAATGATTCCATAAAAACATTGATGGGGACTTCATTTAAAAATTAGACTATTTCATTGAAATTCATTAAAATTAAGATTTCATATTCACGACTATATCTTAAATTGTTCTCTCTCCTCTTAGTGGAGTATACCTTCCTGAAACCAATTCCGAAGATCTTAAAACAGCAAAAATACTGATAATAGAAAAAATTGAAAAATGTCTTCCTTCTTCCTCATGGATTTACCCAGGAAAAAATTTCACATGCGAGAAATTAGTTTTTTTGGAACCTGTAATCACTTTGTTGTGTCATTGTATTGAAAACATGCTCTCTGTAATAATTGGAAGCACTGTCAATGGATCTTTTTTCCCTAAAATGATTCCATTTTAATGCTATTTCAGTTATTTTGATGCCTTTGGAAGAGGTAGTTCAGGGTATTTATGAGGAAACTCCCTGCCCATCACAGGGCTCTGCAACCTCTCAGAAGTGGCATGTTAAGTCACTAACCCCTATTCTTGGGGTGTGGGGAACGGCACCTCCCCACAACTCCAGCCACTATGTCATTTGGAGTTTCTCCTATGCCTCCCTTGGCTGGAGGTGGCCTAGCTCTCTGTCTGGGGATTTGGGATTGGGCAGAAGAATGAGTAGAACCAGTGCTAGATTTGGTGACAGGGGACTTGGGTTTGAATCTTGTCTCTGCTCCCTTATAAACTTGGGCAAATGCTCTGGTGAGAGCTTATTTTCTTTATCTACGGAATGAGAGTTTTACTCTCTCCCACCTCATATCCAAGAAGTTACTAAGTCCTGTTGTATCCACTTCTCCAAAATCTCTTTCATTCATCTCCTCCTCTTCTTTTCCACTGCCCCTACACAGCTACATGCCCTCAGAACCACCTGATTGTATGGTTACAATAACTTCCTTCCAGGTGCCCCTTCCTCCAATTCATCCTTCGCAACCTCTTCCAGTAGAATTTTTCTTATGTATAGGTATTGTGATGCCACTTCTCTTCTCAAAAATCTTTCTTGTCTCCTGAATGCAGTTTACTTTCCTCTGCTTGACATTCCTCTACAACCTGGACCACCATGAGTCTTATATGGAGTCTTATTTCATACTTTTCATCTTTAAGCACTTAACATTGTGACATCGCTCCCATTTCTAAACATTAACTATAATCTCATGTCTCCAGGGCTTTGCTCAAGATAGTTTCTAAGGCTACAATACTTTTTCTTCCCATTTTCACCTATCGTAAACCCACCCCCATCCCTTAGAACAGCGGTGTCAAACTCAAAAGGAAATGGGGATCACCAAAATTGTAGATAGTATTTCTCAATTAAATTTGAATCTCGTTCAGGCTATACTTGGAAGCGTTTTGGGATGAGTGTTTGACATCTTTGCTTTAAAGTATCCTCCCTCTCCAAAACCATTGGTGACCTTGCCTCTCAGACCTCACAGAGTGCTTTGCACAACTCTCTAATGAAATTATTATCTACACATTAGTTTTATAGCCATCTCTGTTGATGTTGTATTCCTCCACTAGACTGTAAGCTCTATTGGGCAAGTACTCTAACATCTTAATTTTGCATCAGCCCGGAACATTGCTTTGCACTAAGTAGAGAATAAATAAATGCTTGCTGATGTCATTGTGGTCTAAGGTGCCCTCCAGATCTAAGACCTCATACAATTCCAATCCCATTGACATCTGCAGAAATGGAATGTGTTGGATGTAGGGTGGAATGCAGCCAGGTAATAGAAGGTTCAGCTTGATGCCTTCATGGCTGATGCCTTCAAAGATACTACAACCTGAATAAACTGTCCTCAGGTAGCAGATTGAGACAAGCAAGTGGAAGAGTGGCTGGACTTGCCACTTAGATCAGCAGATACCAGGGCCTCACTGGTGGGGGAAGATGAGAAGGAAGCAAAGGGATATGCATATGTCTCAATGCATATGTCTGACCTTATCATCTGACCATGTCACATCAATGTCTCCTCATTACCTATGGCAAAGATGGGAGTAGTGAAAATGAATTAAAGCTGTGTGTCACTTGGAGGGCGAAGGTGGTTATCATGATGAGAGATGGGTGTATCCATGTCAGATTGTAACCCTATGAATCATAGTAGTGATTCATTTGACTACTCCTACATAGGGCCACAACCAGTGACAAAGAGAGATATTCCCTTAGAAAAACTGGTATGCTGTTATTTGAGTATCTTTTATCTGAGAACATAACTGGTTTGTCATTGAGTCAATCAACGTGCCCTTTCCAAGATGCCAATATGCTTAGCATTGTAAGTTTTTGGAATGGATCTCCTAGAGGAAAAATTCCCATTTCTGTCCTCAACCGAGAGTGTAGAAGAACAACTTGGCTGACCATCAGTTGCTCCCTCTATGATTGGATACTAGATTAATCCTCTCTCTCTGGGCATCATTGCTCAACTATAGACAGAGTCTGAGATTATTTCTTCACTTAGTAGCACAAACCAATATCTCGCATACATCCCCTTCTTTCCACTTGCATGGCCACTACTCTGGTGCAGGCTGTCATTACTTAATGACTAGACTATTGCACTTCTGGTTGGTCTCCATGCCTCAAGTCATCCTATTCCTCTGCTCAACTGTCAAAGTGATCTTCCTAAAGATCCTTCATGTTACTTCCCCCACTTCAACCCTAATCATAAACTCTAATTTTTTCCCTATTACATCTAGGATTTTTTTGATGTTCATTTTTAAAATTTTGATTTCCAAATTACGTGTCCAAGATTAAATATAAAATCCTCTTACAACAACACCTGGCAAGAGGTTGGCTGCCTGCAAAACCACCTAGAATTTGTAGTTTTCCCAATTTGGGAACAGAAGAAACTCACAAAATCAGTCCTCACATGAATAACAATTGAGGAAGGGTTTTTGTCTTTTGTTTTGTGGGGACTCTCAAGGAAAACAGGGGGAGAAGAAAGGGGGGAGGGGGCAGTAGCATCATAGCAGCAACAAAACCAGGACAGCAGCTGGTGTCTGGCACATCTGTAGTTCTCTTCTTTAAGACCATGAGGGATGACTTCTATCTAAATGGACTAGCTGGGTGGTGCTTTTGACTATGTTTTATATTAAGCAATCACCCTAGGGGCATGAACAGAGAGAAACAAAGCAACTGAAAGGAACAGGCAGACTTTACCGTGCCCCAGATTGAGTTCTGTTTTTGTTTTTCTTAAATTTATTCTGCTAAAGATTAAATTTTCTGGATTTAATATTATTTCTCATAAATTCCTGTGGCTGAGCCATTCTTAGGTTGCTGGGTGTCCCTTTGTTTGCTGCCTGAGGGCCCAATAGGAGACATATAGGAAAATGCAAGGCTGGCAGCTGAAACCCCATGCACTGTAAGAGAGTTGGGCTCTCTTACTGGGGTCATAAGCCATTTTATAACTATCTTTTAAGTGAAGAATTATTATGACTATGGACCCTGTTATAGAATCCTGCCTCATAAATGCAAGTCAAATTACTTTCTGTTTGGCTTTTAAAGCTCTTCACGAACTAGCCGCTTCCTCCCTTTCCAGTTTCTTATACTTTATTCTTCTCCACATATTTGATCTAGCCACAGTGGCCTATTTGATGTTCCTTGAGGACAACGCACCATGCCTGGAATGGTTTTCCTTCTCACCTCTGCCTTTGGTGTTCCCTGGATGCCTTCAAATGACACTTTCTTCAAGAGCCCAGTCCCAGCCAAAGCTGGTGACTTCCATCTGAAATTACCTTCCATTTACACTGTATGTCTTGTATGGTTCTTTTATGTTGTCTCCCCCATAAGAGTGTGAACCTCTTGAGGGCAGTGGTCATGTTTTTAACATACTATTCATATGTGTACATATATATACACGTATGCTTTCAAATGAAATTTAACATTTGATGCATGCATGTGTGAGTAGAGGGTTAATGGTGGTGGTGGTGGTGGTGATGGTATATATGTGTGTGTGTGTGTGTGTGTGTGTGTGTGTGTGTGTGTGTGTGTATTCAAAGCTTAAGACTAGTCACTAGATGACTCATCACTAGAAGGCTGGCCACCAGTTGATCTTTTTTTTTGGCTACAGAAACTCATGAAAACCACCTACAAAATGGTATAAGATCTATGTAGATGGAGGGTATGCCCACACCATAATTTCAGCTATGGAACAAAAAAAGCAATGTAATAGATTGGAAAGCATGCTGGATGTGAAATCTAAAAGACCTGGGTTCAAATTCTGGCACAGGGAAGTTTGTATTCAGTCTATGTGCTGCACTTGAGGACCTAGAGGGGGCAGCAGGTTCTGCACCCCTGGTGAAGGCTTCTGATTTTTTAAAATCTGTCAGATGGTGGACCATGTGATCTCTAAGATATCTTCCCATTCTAACATTCTCTGTTCTGTGATCTATTTTCTGAAATGGTTAACTTAAAAGAAATGTAGAATTATAGAACAGAATGACAGAAAGAGCAAGAGGCCGTCTATTCCCACCCCCTTCATTTTACACTTGTGGAGACTGTAAGAGCCAGTGAGTTTAAACAATATGTTAAACATCATGTGGCTAGTCAGTGGTTGAATGAACACTTCAACTTAGGTCCTCTTCTTTGTGGTCCAAGGATTTTGTACAACACTGCAGTTACTACTTCCTATCTGCAAAATGGGACAGTGAATGAAATGATTTGTAAAGCCCCTTCCAATACAACTCCAGCAAGATTTTCAAGTTATTTTGAACATTTTGCCTTTGTCCACAAACAATTTCACCTGTATTTTTTGTATATTAGAGGTTCTATTGGAAGACAGCATAGAACTGTAGATATAGGGCCAATCTTGGGATCAGGATGACCTGGGTTCAAGTCATGCCTTAAAAACATACTGACTGTGTTACATGGAGCAAGCTACTTAATCTCCTGGGGGGGCACTAAGGCTATAGATTTCTGCATTGTTAGAGGAAATTTTCTTACCAAAAATTTCCTGCAAAAACGAAACTGCAATTCGAGACATACACACCCCCTCAAAATTGTTTTATCAAATTTATTTAGGTTTCTACTTTACATGCTAAGCTGGACACACAGAGAGAGTTCATTTCTAGGTCTATAATATACCTACTAATAATTTTATTCAGTTCTGTCTGACTCTTCCTGACCCCATTTGGGGTTTTCTTGGCAAATATACTGGAGTAGTTTGCCATTTCCTATTCCAATTCATTTTACAGTTGAGGAAACTGAGGCAAAACATCTTAAGTGACTTGCCCAGGGTCACACAGCTAAGTGCCAGATTTGAACTCAGGAAGAAGAGTTCTTCCTGACTCCAGGTTTGGCACTCTACTGCACCACCTAGCTGCCTACCTATTAATAATAGGTCATATTTATATGGTATGTTAAAATTTGAAAAGTACAATACATACTTTATCTCATTTCATTCCCACAACTTCATGCTGTGAGGCTCAAATAGGCTTAATCAATTATTTTATTATCATCCCCTAACAGATGACAACAGTAGGGATCAGAATGGTTAAGTGGCATGTCCTTGGTCCTGTAGCTGATAATTGATAGGGGCAGGATTCAATCCCAGGACTCTCTCAGTTCTATTTTAACACTCTTTCCAATAAAACATGGGTGCTTCTCTATCCCCTATTCAATCTATCGTATCATTAGCCCCAGTGGTGGGATTAAGCCAGTTCACACCAATTAGGCAGAACCAATACCTAATTTTATGCTGAGTTTTGAGAACTGGTTGTTAAAATGGCATTTGTAATCAGGGTTCTCTCTAAGGTGGGTGCCTGGACAGCCACCCAATGTGAAAATCACAAATATAATATAATATATATACATATATATGTATATGTATATGTATATATATTCCCTGCCCCCACAAAGGAGGTGTCCTGGCCTGAGAATGGGGCCTGGGATGGAGGCACAGGGGAAAGCGGGAATGCAATAATGAGGTGCCAGCTTGAGATGGAAGGAGGAAGGAAAGGGGAGAGCCAGGCTCGGGATGGGATTATTTCAACATCAAAGATAACAGCTTTAGTAAATATCCAAGACATGATTTGAATCCAGGTTATTCAAAATCCAAGTCTAGCAGTCTATCTACCATGATATTCATTGATCTTCTTAAAACTAGGGCACGGACCGCAGTAACTACCAGAGAGCTATCATCTGGCTTCTAGAATCTTAGTAAACTTCAGACTTTATAGAAGTTATTAGAACAACAGCATCTCTATAAATTAAACTTTGCAGACAGGATTGCAAATGACTGCAACACGAATGACATAGTTAAGAGTAAACAACTGTTCCTCTTTAATTTTGAATGAATTTTATTAATGTTTGGAGGAGTTGGGCATTCTAAGACAGGTGGACAAAACATTTTAAGACAGGTAGACACAACTGTAGTAACTTATAATCAATAAGGAGGGCCATGCAGCTAGTAAGTGTCAGGGGTTGGATTTGAACTCAGGTCCTCCTGAATTTAGATCCAGTGCTTTATTCACTGTGCCAACTGCCTGCCATGAAATGACTAATATGCAGTTGGTAATGTGGGACCAGAGTTTAGAAAACAGAATGGGGTACAGAGTAATTTGTAGAGAAGATAATGGAATTTTTGAGAGATGCTAAAGTCACCAAGAAGTGAAAAGAATAAAAGAATAGGAGATTTTCTCAGCAATAGCATCAATTTCCTAGTGACCCAAGACTTTTGGAATAGAGAAGCCAGGCCAACTAGTAATCAAACTACAAGGACGAAAGCTGGACAAGATTTTATTTCCTCCTTTCAACTTCTGTGGACTCAAGTGTCTGCTATTTTAAAAATGAAGATCAGGTAAAATCCTACCTCAATGTTTTTTTTTCCATTGTGGAGGTGTCCTTGATACTTTAGATGAACATTATCAAGTGAGACAATACACATAAAGTGCTTTTCAAACTTTAAAATACTGCACAAATGTTATTTGATATTATTAGTGACTAAGGTGGTATCCTTCTGAGTAGAGAGAAGGGCATGTATGTCAAAGAAGTTGAATTGACAAGGCTTGGCAAAATAAATTTCTTCATACTGAAAGAGGGTTTAAAAGAGGGGAAAGAAGAGAAGAAAAACATAAGAAAAAACCTAGAATTTATTTATGTAGCACATTAAAGTATGCTAGGCATTTTACATATATTATTTGATTTGGTCAGATTCCTTTGACCATTATCAAATGATCTCTTCCCTGTTTGCACTTTTAAATCAAAATCATTCTCTGGGGTACACAAAAATGCTTCTTAGAAAGTCCAGTTCTGCCCTCTAAGGGAAGAATTTTCTACCAATTATTTAGGTCCAAATGCTCAGTGGTCCTTCTTTTCCTTTTATGAATCCCATTCCTCCATGCTCTAACTCCTCACCACAGATTAAGTTAGTCCCCTCTTCCTCTTCAGAGGGCAGCTAGGTGGCACAGTAGACAGAGCACCATGCCTGGAGTCAGTAAGGGTCATCTTCCTGAGTTCAAATCCAGCTTCAGACACTTACTAGCTGTGTGACCCTGGGCAAGTTACTTAACCCTGTTTGCCTCAGTTTCTTCGACTATAAAATGAGCTGGAGAAGGAAATGGCGAACCACTCCAGTATCTTTGCCAAGAAAACCCCATGGACATCATGGTTCATGGTGGGGTTAATGGGGTCATAAAGAGTTGAACATGGTTGAACAATAACAACAAAGTAACCTAATTTATTAAATGAGTGACTATATCAGAACATCGCTATATTACAATGTAGTACAGTAAAGCAATTGTTAATATACTGTGATATAGTAAAATAACTCATTACCATAATGATTATTCTGGCTAAAAGCCTAAGTTGATTTGTTGTACTGTCTTTAGAACGACATGGAAGAGAGTAATATATTTTATAAAAAAAATTTTCTCCCAAAGTGGATTAAATGAAAAGATTTTGTCACTTTAGGGGACTAAGATGAAACCACCAGGAAAATTCTCTTATATATTGATAACTCATTTTATGACAATGAAAAATAAATAGGAAATTATTATATTTTTTAACCCAACTAAATTTTGTTGTATTAATTAATTGAATAGGAAGAGGGATAAGACCTGTCATTTTATGGGTTCAAAGAACTTGTGGATGAGGAAATTCCCTTTACCACTGTAGGCCAGCACCTTCTCTGTAATATATGGCTTTACAAAGTTGCCTAGAATACTGAGAAGTCAAATTGCTCACACTGGGTCCACAGCCAATACCTATCAAGTCTTCCTCACTTGTGGGGCCAGCTTTCTATCTACTACTTCATGATGTGCTTCTGAAAAAAAGAAAAAAATAATCTAGTCTAGCTTTCTCTTTTTATGATTGAGGAAACTGGGGTCTATAGTACCTAAATGTCATGTCCAATGTCACACAGGCATGTGACAGAGGTTTTACTTACACTCTGGTCCCCTTTCTCCAAAGCCAATATTCTTTCCACTGTAACATACTTCCAGTTAATTGAATACTTTGTTGTATATGTCTGCTCCAAGAAGTTAGAGCAACAGTATTATTTATGTGTAGCATCCAGCAAGGTGGTGCAGTAGATAGAGCACCAGCCCCGGAATCAGGAAAACCTGTGTTCAAATCCAGCTTCAGACTACTAGCTGTGTGACTCTGGGTAAGTCACTTAGTCCTGTTTGCCTCCGTTTTCTCTTCTGTAAAATCGTCTGGAGAAGGAACCACTCTAGTATCTTTGCCAAGAAGACCCCAAATGGGGTCACAAGGAACTGGACATGACTGAAGTGACTCAACAACAACAAATCCATTCTCCTTACCAGAGTACTGGAGTAAGATACCATGCTCAGCAGGCAGGAGGAGTGGATCTGTTTATAAAGACATAGAAGACTGTAATATATTTTATAAAAATTTCCTTCAAAAGTGGATTAAACGAAAAGATTTTGTCACTTAAGGGGACTAAGATGAAATCACCAGGAAAATTCTCTTATGTATGACAATTCATTTTACTGTTATGGCAATGAAAGATAAATAGGAAATTACTATATTTTTAATCCAATTAAGATGTTAAGGGAAGATATGAGAAGAGCCTGTGAGATAGAGAAGAAAGTGACATAGGATGTGGAATATACATGGAATTTGAGGGGGAGAGACAATAGGCACTGCAGGAGGAATTTCTTTTTGAACTGAGGCTGCCCATTAACTCCACACCAGTGTTCCATTAGTGGTGAAACTATGAGGAATAACCAGGGTTCTATACAGCTCAAGTCAGTCAGAGGGTGGCATTCTAAGTTCCTAGCCAATGACAAAGAGATGAGAAAAGGAAAAAATAC
Source organism: Trichosurus vulpecula (assembly GCF_011100635.1). Classification (NCBI taxonomy): domain Eukaryota; kingdom Metazoa; phylum Chordata; class Mammalia; order Diprotodontia; family Phalangeridae; genus Trichosurus; species Trichosurus vulpecula. Next base: position 255,218,727 of record NC_050573.1, read on the forward strand.
TAAATGAGAAATTCATTCTCCAGCCTTGAATTTCCTCAGTTGTGGAGATAATGAGTCTCAGGAAAGCCTTGAGGAGAGAAGCAAAGGCTTCTAATGGGATCCTCTGATAGGGAGATTTAAGTCTAAGTGGAGCAGCTAAGAGGTACAGTGGATCAAATGCTGGACCCAGAGACAGGAAGATATAAATTTAAATCTTACCTGACACTTACCAGCTGTGTGACCCTGGGAGAGCCTCAACCATTGTCTGCTTCAGCTTTTTCATCTGAAAATAAGGGTAATGACAGCACCTACTTCACAAGGTTTTTGTGGGGATCCAATGAGATAATATTTGTAAAGTGCTTTGCAAACCTTAAAGCATTATATGAATTTTAACTCTTAAGTGCCTATCCTTGGAACTCCCGAATTTGGAATGTGTTAATAGGGTGACTAAGGGCTATCTGCATCTGCAAGAAGCTGTAGATACATAGCCTTGCCCAGAAAGTTATTTTAATTTTGTGATTTTATTATTTTTACTTATGTGATTCTGACTAAAGAATTGTGCATGGTCAATCTGTGCTTGTGTGAGCAACTCCATTATGTCATACTAGCATGACTGAGCCCAGAAAAAAGGGGAAAGGACAGTTTCTACAGTGGGTGGAGACTGAACCAAGAGTTGAATAAGATATATGTACACACACCATGCCCCTTAGACTAACCTAAGAAGCATGGAGAGCCTCGACAGGGGAGGAGCTAAGGGACAATTAGCCAGCTTTCTGAGATCTACAAAGCTTAATGTTTCCCTACAGTGCCCTCTAGTGTTGATTGGATAGCATAGCTGTCGGGATGAGTGCGGTATTGACAATACTTGATCCTTATTAGACAGGATTAGGCAAATGGCTAACAGAGCACACTGGTGCTTAAAAATGCAATGCATTATACAAAGTTATACTTCCCCCCACAATATACATATGTGTGTGGTACACACACACACACACACACACACACACACACACACAGAATAACATCTGGTATCCTTTCCTAAGAACCAACCTCTAAATATCACTATTCCATGAGCAGTCCTTCAGTTGCCAGAATACAGTAGGAGATGCCTTAGAACTCCTTCCAAAAATGGAGTGTATATGTAAATATATAGAAGTTTAGTTCTATTTTTATTTGTATTCACGCTAAATCACTAAATTCAAGCTTAAAAAAGCTAAAAAACTGTCGCTCTGTCTCCTCCTATTCAAATTAACTTGTCCATCTGCTTTAGAATCCCTGTTTGTCTCACTGTGGTTCATTCTATACCTTTCCTCAGATTTATGAATATTTCAGAATCTCTTTGTTCCCAAATTGTTGGTGCACCTGTCTACTCTGACAGGTAAATGACAAGGTGGGCTATTAGGGTGCTTTATATAGACTGAGCTGGACAGAAAGAAGCCTTTTGCTTTAAAAAAGAAAAAAAAATACCAGGCTTCTGAGGATTTTATCTACTGAAGTAACTAAAGCTTATTTTTAGAGCTCAGCCCAACAGACACTGCTATTTTTCCCAGAGACAAGGTAACCACAGAACTGAGAATTACAATAGTTTTAGGGGGTGGGGAATGAAGCTACCCAGGCAGCTGAAATTCTCATATGGCAACAAATCCTTCTCTGACACATCCTTTCCATTTGGATCATCAGTACTATCTCATGCTTCATGGCATGTTCCCCCAACCATTGAAAACATGAAATGAAACAAGAGATGCATTCTCTTTTTCCTTGTGCATCATAGCACACACCACACATTAGGACAGTGTAAGACACTGCCAGATAATGAAAAATTTCAAGTAATTACCTGAATGGTCAGCCTTTGTGAAAGTGCCTTTAAAAGAGGCCACATAAATATGAAATTTGAATCATTGTTGTAAATCAGCTTGTAGGTTCTTTTAAAAAATATTCTGATCTTAACACCGAATAAAACGAGCATTTCCATATACAAGGACAGAAAGGATTATATGTGCAACCATGAATCTCTATTGTACAGATTCTTCCTTTTATGTGCGTAAATTCAACAACAAAATAATAACTTTCAAAGCTATCTTTCTTATCTGTTTCATTTTATCCTTCCTTCTGTGTTCTTCTGTGCATTTCAAATGTTTAATGACCCATTTTCCTTTCTTTTTCTTTTTCTTGACAACTCCATTACTAGCCCTTGTTTCTCCTGGGGGGGGGGGGCAGGGAGACAGAGAGAGACACACAGAGAGAGACAGAGACAGAGAGAGACAGAGACAGAGAGAGAGAGACATGCTTAATCAAGCAAAATAGATTCCTGTATTGGCCAAGTTCAAAAACATATGTGTCGTTTTACATTGTGAGTCCATCACTTCTCTGTTAGGAGGTGTGTCTTCTGCTTCATCTCTGGTTCTCTGGAGTCATCATTGGTTTTTAAAGATCTTAAATATTTTGACATTGAAAAATTTGCTTTCAAATTTTGTTATGATATGCATTTTTTAAAATTAAATTTTATTTTTCTAAATATTGTATACATTTTCTCTAGGTTTTGCTCAATTCCCTCTGCATCAGTTCATACAAGTCTTCCCGTATTTCTCTGAAACTGTCCCTTTAATAATTTCTTAAAGTTCAATGATATTGAATTACAATTCACGTACCATAACGGATGGGTGCCTCCTCAGTGTAAATTTCTTCACTATAACAAAAAAAGCTCCTAAAGTATTTTTGCACATACAGATTTTTCCCTATTCTTTTTATTTCTTTGGAGTGTAAGCCTAATATGGGTATTGCTGGGTAGGTTCATTTTAGTGATTTGGGGGGTATGATTCAAACTGCTTTCCAGAGTGACTACTAGACTAATGCACAGCACCACCAATAGTGGACCTAATAGATTCTTTACCAGTTTAAACAATCTTCAGGCTAGAAATGCTTTTGTTTGCCTATAACATTTCCAGTAGTTTGCCCTTATTTATCAAATACAATCCCAACCTCTACTCTACTCAGTTTCTCCACCCCTTTCGTTGTTTTGCTACAAGAACACAAATTGGTAACCAAGGATAACTACAATTTCTCAATACTTTGGTGGGCCCTATGGTTTCATGGGTAATGTGTTCCCTTCACTGATGCCAGTTGCAACCCCTTTTAATCTTTCTCATCACCTGTGATTCTCGTTCATGTTTTCCCACAAAATCTTTCGCAGGGAATCTGACCAACTAGAATCCTTTCTCTTGTTCCTTTAGTAACTTGGTGGCACCCATGACCCATTCATACTGTCTACCCATTGTCTGTCATTCTTGCTACCTAAAAGGACTGCCTTTGTACCCTTGAAAATGCTATTTATAGTAATGATGATAGTGAACATTTATATAACACATAATGTACTTTACATACAGTATTTCATTGGTTCTCATAACAGTCCTATAAGTGCTATTATTAATTGTACAGATGAGGAAACTGAGGCTCAAAGAGGTTGAGTGACTCGCCCAAGGTTACACAGATGATAAGAATCAGAAGTAGAATTTGAACCTATTTCCTCCTGATTGAATCCACCAATCCACCATGCCTGACTTTCTCTCCTATGTTACTTTTCATGGACAAGTAATCATTAGTAACACTTCGCATCCCGTCGATACATGATTTTCTCTCTACTGCCCTTTGGGTTATTTTATCTTTGTGATTCTTTTGGGAAACAAGGTGTTTCATGACTCCCAGTCACATGTTGCATCACTTGGAGACAGCTAATGGTAAAGAAATAGGTTTTTTGTCTCTCTCTTGAACCCTAAAGGTTCTTAACCTGGGGTCTATGAACTTGTTTTTTGAAAAATCATTTTATAACTATTTCAATATAATTGTTTTTTTCTTTGTCATCTTTATCTCATGTATTTCACACATTTAAAAACATTATTCTGAAAAGGGGATAATAGGTTTGACCAGATGGCCAAAGGCGTCCATCACACACATACAGAGAGAGAGAAAGAGAGAGAGAGAGAGAGAGAGAGAGAGAGAGAAAGAGAGAGAGAGGGAGAGAGAGGCTAAAATTGCTATTCTAATTAAGTCATAAGAAATTATGTTAAAAGGAGAATTTCTATTCAATCTTAGATTCAGAATCTTGGCAAATGAAAAAAATTAGGTCTCTATAGTTTACAAATTCATTTGACTAGTTAGTGGATACGCAGTAGGATAATGCAAAATTAGGTGTTGCCAAATACCAAAAATACTCACACTTTTGCCACAACTCTTGTCTGTGGCCATAATTACAGCCTAGTGCTTGTGGAATTTTGAGAGAACACTGAAGAAGGAACACCCAAAGATCTCCAGCTTGTCCTTTTATAAAAAGCAGAACATCACATCTGAGTTATGGGAAGCAGTGGGGGGTGGGGTGGCATAGGAGAGGAGCAAGAATGAAAGATCCAGAAACACAAAGGTGGCCCCAACTCAAGGTGAATTAGAAACCTGTGAATACTCGAAGTAATAGGGCATGATTTGGAAGCTATGGAGACATTTACATAAAATGTAATTATGAGAGAGAGAGGGGAGTGGGGAGAAAGAGACAGACAGACAGAGACAGAAGGAAAGAGACCTCAGTTTGAATACTGTTTGATGTTTATATTTCACAGAGTTGTCATGAGTCTCAAATGAGATCATGCATGTGAATGTACTTGCAAAGTTTAAAAATACTATAGTGCCAGTTATGGTTAATTAGATGAAGCAAAGGAAAGACAAAACTCCAGGAATATTCTCCAATGAGGTCACAAATAACTTGGCACCTCTCTTGGGTACTCGTCGTATTATCTTGTATTATGGTTCTTTGTGTAACCCCTGTAGCAAAGTCCATTTTGCCTAATATTCTCTTCATTAGTGGAGATTGATAATTCAATGTTCCATGCCTGTATGAAGAGCGGAGTTGATGAGAGCTGGCAAAAAGAGACATTCTGGTTTTTTAACTTCTAGCTTTGAGAAAAAAAAAAAAAGATTGTCAATTCCAGATTCTCTTCAGGGAGAGGTCACTGAAGACAGAGAAAGACCCTGGTAAGAAAGTGACATATAGAAGAGCCAATACCTCGATTATGTCCCTACCCCTAACTTACTTACTACATTAGAGACTTCAGGGAATTTCACCTTGTGGTGGGATATGGGATTTTTCTTTAGTTGAGCTGAGATAACTCCTAACAGGAAAACTCATTCACTCTGTGTATTGTCATATATTCTCATTCTGATTCCTGCTTGCTATGCACTTGGATAAATGGAATTATTTGCTATTTATCTTGTATGTTCATTGTGGAAGTGATATTGGGTGGGAAAGAAACTGAACTTTGGATAGATAGCTTGGGTTTCTTCTTCCCCCATTGAGGGATAGTATCAGAAGCTGAGCTTGAACCTAAGAATTATCTTCCCTAGAATAAAAATATTTGAGGGAGCAGATAGACATAATTTAAGCCAGATATAATTTTATCCCACGTCTCTGAGGAGAGCAGAGTAGCCAGCCTCTGGTACTCATATCCTGCTTCTCTTCTTGGTGTGAATCAAAGTCTCCCATAGAGAAAGGTGGGTGCAGGGCACCATAGAAATTTCTGTTCATGCCTCCTTGTGCGTCCCATCTTGATAGATACACATAACTTATGTAGGCAATGCAGACACACACCTTAGACACATGCAAGTTCTATGGGGGGACAGAACCATGTCTTAGTTGTCTTTGTAGCTCCCTCAACACCTAAGACAGTGTTTTGCGCGTAGGATGCTTGGTAGATGTTTGTTGAATGGATATTAAACCTCTTCTTGTTATGAGAAAGGCAGAAAACTCAAATTGCATTTCCTCCAGGAAGCTTCCAAGACCCTTCCAGTCCACAGAATTTCTCTGTGTTCCTGTGGCTGTGTAGACTATGCCCCTCATTTATTTCTAGTAGATAGATTTACTGCTTCTCTGGCTTTTTTCAAGACTCAGCTAATAACCCCTGAACGTTGTGTTCAGGAAGCTGTTCTCTTTTTCTCACTTCCCTTTACCCCCTTTTCTGGTGCCTTCCAGCTGAGATTACTTTCTATCTATTCAGTCTATATCTTGTATGTACCTCACTATTTACATGTTGCATCTGTTGTTAGAACATGAGCTCTTTTAGGGCAAGGACTCTTTTGGTCTTTCTTCATATCTATAGCACTTTTAGCACAGTGTCTGATATATCTTAAATGATTACTAAATGCTTGGAGCAGTTAGGTGGCTCAGTGGATAGAGCACTGGGGTAAAAACCAGGAAGATTCATCTTCCTGAGTTCAAATCTGGCCTTGAATACTTAGAAGCTGTGTGAAACTGGGCAAGTCACTTAGCCCTGTTTGCCTCAGTGTCCTCACCTATAAAATGAACTGGAGAAGAAAATGGCAAACCACTCCAATATCTTTGCCAAGAAAATCCCAAATGGGGTTACAGAAAGTTGAACACAACTCAACAACAAAAAATACTTGTTTTCTACTTAAAGGTTTATAAAGTGCTTTACTCACATCACATTTGGTCTTCACAACAACCCTGGAAAATATTATCTCCATTTTACTTTATAGGTCTCATCCTCATTTTACAGATGAGAGAACTGAGTACGGAAAAGATGAGTGTCAAAGGCAGGATTTAAACCCAGATCTCTCTTGACTTCAAGGTAACTGTTCCTTTAACTGTTGTTGCTTAGTTATTTTCAGTCCTCTCTGACCCCATTGGGGGTTTTCTTGGCAAAGATACTGTAGTAGTTTGCCATTTCCTTCTCTAGCTCATTTTAAAGTTGAGGAATGACTTTCCTAGGGTCACACAGCTAGTAAGTGTCTGACTCCATATTTGAACTCAGGAAGGTGAGTCTTCCTGATTTCAGACCAGGCTCTCTTTCCCCTGCACCACCTAGCTGCTGTTCTTTTTACTACTTCATGCTGTTTCTTTAGTCGTGTTTTTTTTTTAATTCAACCTTTTAAGTACCTTCCTCTTGACTCTTTACCAGGGAGCCAAGCATGGACAGCAGCCAGGGGAAAGGCTTGGAGTAAAGAGAGGGAGGGTTGAGTGCCAGGAAAAGAAAGGAGGCCAGTGTCACTCGACTGTAGAGTTCATGGAGAAAAATAATGTGCATGAAGACTGGGAAGGTAGAAAGGGGCTGGGTTAGGAAGGGCTTTAAATGCTAATTGGAGGATGCCAATGTTCCAGTGCTCCAGTAGATTGACTACATAGTACGTACTCAATAAAGTATTAAATGAAAGGTCTGGAAAGAAAGACATCCCCCTCCCTCAAATCATTTTTAGGTAAAGTAAATGAAATGAGTGAAGGGTAACATCCTATATTCATAGGAGGCCTAGGCCACATAAAAATTATTTTTAATTTTTTTATTATTATTTTTAATGGAGTTCCATTCCTGCAGAATTGTTGAGTTATCTAACTGTGTCTTCACCTAGACCCAGAGGTTCCAGCCCTGGTTCCTGGTAGACCCTGGAAGGAAGGAGTTGGGACGCACTTGGGGAGGTTTAAGGATGGGAAGAGGAGGTAATATAGGACATGGGATGTTAAAAGAAAAGGAGAAAAAAGGTCAGATACTCTTCTCCAGGATAAAAACAGGTAACATTTCCAATAAAAAGCCAACCCATTTTTATCTAAGAAAATGATGACAGGTAATTTTATGAGTTTGCCTTTTTGTTTTCTTGCTAATAATCTATCACAGAACCACAGAAGCGTGATGAGGAGAGGACAATAAAAACAAGTTATCAATGCACTATTAACTCGGTGTGCTCTTATCTATTAATAAGACATTGATGGTTCCCCTTGTGCATGGCCCACTCCAAGCACTTTTTCATTACCTCCAAGCAGCACACACACGCGCGCACACACATACACACCCATACACACATAATGGCCTTTTTAATATTCCCTTGCTTATGGATGCTTGGTGCTAAAGAATTGCTTAAATGGTCAGAGATCTACTATTTAAAAAACAGAAACACTTACACTGCACATTATCAACATTAGAATGGAATCTCATTACCCATTAGCTGGTATTGGTGCCATTTATAACTTTCTTTAGATTGAGTTTTATGGAATTTCCTGATCTTTTCCACATCATCGGCTGAAAGCAAAGGTGCCTCCGTCTCTTTTCATCATTTTGGCGATATTAGCTGGGATTATGGCTCTGGATATGTTTTCCTGGCAAAGTATTTTAGAGTGCTCCTGCTAATTAACTATTAAATAAATGCTGGGATGAAGTTCTCTTCATAACAGAGAAGTGACTTTGAAATTGCTTTCCATAAAATGGGATAAGTTAAATTTCTAATCTCAAAATCTAATCTATCTTAGTTAACCTTTATCTGCTCAGACAGAACCTCATGTTTTTTGGATTCTCTTTCCAAAGCATCACAGGAGGCTACATTCATTACCAAAACCTCTCCAGATTCTATAGCTTTGAGTGAAATGATCCCCCCAGCATTTGGACAGCTAGTTAATTAGCCAGAGCTTGGTATTTCACATGAAAGAGAAGAGACCTGCTTGTTTTTTTTAAGATGCATCATTTTATGCTGTAAAAATAAAGGTCTCTTATGGTTTTTAAGAGACTAACTCGATGACCACTTTCCATGGAAAAACAAGGAGACCTAGTTGCCCGGCATTTCTTTAGCGTCAATACATTACTACAGAGAAAGATAAGCCAGGGGTTCAATGTTGAATGTCAAAAACCTTTCCTAAACATTTAGATAGTAAAAGAGCATGCATTTAAAGAGAGAGAATGCTTTGGGCTAACAAATAGGACTGAGGATCTCATCAGTTTCAACATTGACTTGACCAAGACACATTCCAAGCTCTTTAAGCCTTGGTGATGAGAAGGAGAAAATGAACCACTCCATACCACTGAGGTATAGAAACAAGAAAGACTCCCCAGGTTTGAATCTTTGATCAACCACTCACTGGTTATGTGTTTTGGGGTACATCATTTCATTACTATGAACTTGTTTTCTCATCACGTTATTTTACCCCGTTGGACTCCTCATCTTTAAAATGTATAAGTTGGGCAAGATCGGGATTCTTAACCTGAAGTGTGTGAGCTTATTTCACAATTTTTTGATAACTGTATTTTGATATATTTGATTTCCTTTGTAATCCTATGCATTTTATTTTATACCGGACCGAAAAAGGGGCCATAACAAATAAAAGGTTAACAGACCTTGGACCAAATGGTCTTGGAAGATCCCTCCCAAACTCTAACATCTGTAAAATGGGGATAATAATACCTGCACTATATCCAGGGGCTGATTTGTACCAGCTCTGGGAGAGCCAGTTGTTAAATTTTCAGTGTGGGCACATTTACACCTCAGAAACTGATGAATATTTCAAATCAGGGCTTGATATTGTTCAGTTGATTGTCTAGACTTAAGAAAAGAAGGGAGAAAATGTCAATAATGCAAATAAATGTGTTCATGCACACTTTTTTTTCCTTCTAGAGAGCTAGTTGTTAAACATTTATTTTAGTACATCCTGCTACTTCACTTAAAGGAGGAAAGTGCTCTGTGAACCTTGAAGTGCTATAGATCAGAGGATCATAGATTTAGAAATGGAAGTACCTTCAAGGGAAACTGAGGCCCAGAGAGCTTAAGAGATTTGTCCAAGGTCATACAGAGAGAAAATATTTGGAGCCAGAATTTGAACCCAGGCCCTCTAACTCTAAATCCAAATGATTCTCTCTATTGCACCCCAAAAGGATGCAAACATTATTGTTTAGACAGTGGACAGATTGCAGCATCGCAGGGCAAAGGATTTGGGTGAGATGTTACAGTCGAAAAAATTCACCACCCTAGGGGCTGACTTCCTAGTGAGGAGTGTGGGGATAGATTGTAGGTAATCTAAACCTTAGTAGTGCCTGCCAGGGGTATCGTAGGCATATTCATCCTTTGAGATCCCAGGATCCTTCAAACCACCAAAAGATCTCCAAGAAGGACTAGAATAAAGGAAGTACTATAACCTACATAGGATAGGCTAGGATAGGGTATAGATCATAGATTTACATGTACATACACCTACAAACGCACCCAGACACATACATTTTCTCTCTCTCTCTCTCGCTCTCTCTGTCTCTCTCTCTCTCTGTGTCTCTCTCTCTCTCTGTCTCTCTCTCTCTGTGTCTCTCTCTCTCTGTCTCTCTCTGTCTCTCTATGTCTCTCTCACTCTCTGTCTCTCTAGCTCTCTGTCTCTTTCTCTGTCACTCTCTGTCTCTGTCTCTCTGTTTCTCTCTGTCTCTCTCTCTGTCTCTCTCCCTCTCCCTCCCCCCTCCACAGGCAAATGGATTCGTGATCACATCAATATGGGCATCCCTTCCAGTTAAAGGCAGCTAGGTAGTACAGTGGATGACCTGAGTTCACATCTGGCCTCAGACACTTACTAGCTGTGTGAGCCTGGGTCAGTTTCCTCAACCATAAAATGAGGTTAAAAAGAGAGCACATTTCACCACATTGTTGTAGGGATCGAAGGAGATCTCTCTAAAGCACTTAGCATGGCACCCAGCATGTAGCAGGCTTCATAGAAATGTCCTGTTAAGGGGGCAGCGACAGTACCTAGCTCACAGGGTTGTTGTGAGAATGAAAATGTGGTGACACGTGTCGAGCGCTCAGCACGTTGCTTGGCACGCAGTGGGAACTTATTCCCTTCCCCTCCCTCCTCCAGTGAGGGCCAGAGCACTCCTCCCACATCTGCTCATCCTGGCAACTCTTGTCCATTGTTCTGCCGTTGGGGGCCCATCCAACCTGTTGGGGCAGAGGGGAGGCTCTCCGCATTTTCTCTTGACTCTGTAAGGACACTAATAGAACTCATATAGACACATCTGGACATGTACATTTATGAATGGATATCAGTGGAGTACATACAGATAGGTAACTATATATTCATGTATACATATACGTGTGTGGGTATAAAAGTGTGTGGTATGTATACATGTATATATGTATATATATGTGGATATAATGTACATACACACACGTGTGTGTATATGTATGTGTGTGTACAGCTAGATGGCTCAGTGGGTAGAGGGCTGGAGTCAGGAAGATCTGAGTTCAAATCCAGTCTCAGACATTTACTAGCTTTATGACCTTGGGCAAGTCAATTTAACCCGTTTGCCTCTGGAGAAGGAAATGGCAAACCACTCCAGTATCTTTGCCAAGAAAACCCCATGGACAGTGTGGTGGTTCCATTGTGTACTGTGGCAGCACCATCTCAAAGAATTCAGAGTCAGACCACCTCTAATCCAAGTATAGGCATTTATTGAGATCGACACCTCTCGTGAAGTGGGCTAAGTTCCAAGAGGAACCAGCAACTTTAGTGAAAGCAAAACAGATTTTTATAGGGTTAAGATGCAATTACATAACAGAAATTATGAATGTTAAAAAGGTAGGAGGGGTTTGTTAATGGATTAGGTAATAGGGGAAGGGTCCCAGCCTTAGTGGAACTGTGTATGCCATTACCCACAATGCATTACAGAAAAACCCATTTGGGGGGGTATGTATGGGTGATGACAAGCCTTTCTACATCATAAGTTCACCTAAAGGACAGCTTTTGCTATTACTGCTCAGGTGCCAACTTAGGGAAAGTAAGGGGTCTACATGTTTAGGGGTCTACATCCTGCTCAAGCATCCTGGTGGTGCTGCTTTCTGATTGGCTGCCTATTGCGGCCCTGTCTGAGATTAGATGGATGTGGTTGTGGTTGAGTGCATGGATATACCTGCTATTTCTGTGGGAAATATGAGGACTGGGTCTGGGGACAGTGCCTAGCTAGAGCCAGTGGCTGGGATCCCATCACATGGACACGCCTGCTGCTCTGTGAGAAATGAGTTCATGGACACACCTGTTGTTCTAGTGAGCGGTGAGGCACATATGAAGCAGTTAGGATACTAAATCTGGTGGGGGGGCAGTGGCTAGGTAGGGGTAGTTGGCTATATTGAGTCTGGGGGTCTGTGGTGTGATTAAAGCCAGATTGAGTGGTTAAATCAGGACATACCTGCTGTTCAGTGGGGCCCATAAGATAGTTAGAATGTTGGGGTTGGGAGCAGCTTTATTAGAATTCCATCAGGCAGTATTGGCATAAGAGTCGGACACAACTGAACAACAATATACATATGTATATACATATATACACACATATAACTCACATATATGTTATATGTACACACTACAGTTACTTACACAAGCAGCCCAAGCACATCACTGGATCTACCCACACGGGGTGCCCATGGCACCCTTACTTCACTTGGGCTTACTCAATAACTCCCAACCTTTAATCTCACCAATGAACCTGTAGATTTTCCCAGCAAGGGTGGCAGCCAGATTGATGATGGCCTTGACCATGACTCAACCTTTCTCTAGGGGATCCTAGAAGCAATCGTGGTGTGTGTATGAGTGTGTATGTGTGTGTGTGTGTGTGTGTGTGTGTGTGTGTGTATGTATGAGAAAGAGAGAGAGAGTGTGTGTGAGTGTGTACTAATCACTACTATAGCTACTGAACTCTTAACTAGAGACCATGTCAGGCTATTCAATAAACTCCAATAGTTCCTAATGCATTCAGAATCAAATATAAAATTTTCTGTTTGACATTCAAAGTCCTTCACAACCTGGTCCCCTCTTACTTTCCCAGTCTTCTTACACCTTACTTCCCTCCATGTACTCTTCAATCCAGTGACCTTGGCCTCTTTACTGTTTCTTTCACACAATGATCCATCTCCTGATTCTGGGAATCTTCAGTAGCTGTCGCCATGTCTGGAATGTTCTACCTCCTCAGATCTAACTCCTAGCATTCCTGGATTCCTTCCAGTCCCAGCTAAAATCTCATCTTCTATGACAAGCCTTTCCTAACCATGCCCCCTCCCCCTTTAATGCAAGCACCTTCTCTCTGCTAATTATCTCCCTTTTATCCTCACTTTTAGAACCTTCTCTCTGAGGCAAACCCCAAATTTAAAGAGATTACAAGTGGGAAATGGACCAGTATGTACAAAAATATTTATAGCAGCTCTTTTTGTGGTGACAAAGAATTGGACATCAAGGGGATGCCCATCAATTGGGGAATGGCTAAACAAATTGTGGTATATGAATGTAATGAAATACTATTGTGCTATAAGAAATGAGGAGCAGACAGACTTCATTACAACCTGGAATGACTTATATGAACTGATGCTGAGTGAGGGAAGCAGAACCAGGAGATCATTATACACGATTACAGACACACGGTATCTGTAAGGACTAAGTTTGATAGACTTGGCTCCTTCATCAATGCAAGGTTCAAAGACAGCTCCAAAGGACTCATGATGGAAAAGGCTGTGCACATCCAGAGAAAGAATTATGGAGTCTGAATGCAGATTGAGGCAAACTATTTCCTTTCTTTTTTTTCCCTTCTTTTTTGGCTTTGTTTCTTCTTTCTCATGATTCATTCCATTGGTTATAATTCTTCTTTACAACCTTACTACTATGTAAATAAGTTCAATGTGAAGGTAAATATAGAACCTACACTGGATTGCATGCCATCTTGGGGGAGAGGGAGGGAGAGAAAATTTGGAACCCCAAAACTTGTGGAACTGATTGTAACTGTTGTAAACTAAAAATAAAAAATAAACTTATAATTAAAAAAAGAAGTCATTCTTAGTTCCTTTAAAGGTAGTGCCTTCCTTCTGAGATTACCTCCAATATATCCTGCATCTATTTTGTTTGCATATAGTTGTTTGCATGCTATTGCCTCCATCGACTGTGAGCTCCAAGCAGCAATTGTCTTTTTTTTTTGTATCCCTCAGCACTTAGCCCAGTAACTGGCATTGCTTATAAATAAATACTTATTGACTGACTGACAATTAACTCTTAGACATGGAACATTTGCTAAACAATAAGGCAAAAGGAAGAAGCAGCTAGGTGGCACAGCGGATAGAGCCTGGACCAGGAAGACCTGAGTTCAAATTCAGCCTCAGACACCTACTAGCTGTGTGACCCTGGGCAAGTCACTTAACGCCGTTTGCCTCAGTTTCCCCATCTGTAAAATGAGCTGAAGAAGGAAATGGTAAGTATCTTTTCTAAGAAAACCCCAAATGAGGTCATGAAGAGTTGGACATGACTGAAGGGACTGAAGAACGACAACATGCACCAGGCACTATGCTAAGGGCTGGAGATATAAAAAAGGCAAAAGAGTCTAATGGTGGAGAAACCTGAACTTAACAGTATGTACAATGATGGTATGTACAAAATAAAAATATATTCAACAAACTATATTCAGGATAAATTAATAAGTTAATAAGCAGAGGGAAAATACCAACACTAAGGAGGATAAGGAAGAGCTTTCCATAGAAGGTAGGATTTTAGCTGGGCCTTGAAGGAAGCCAGGAGAGTCGTATTCCACCTTCCTGATCCTTCTTCTTTCATGTTTTGTCATTACGTTCTGGGAAGGATACATGGTGAGCACTGCCTCTTAAAAACATCAGATACTGGACACATGTGTCGGGAGTGTTACAGAGAGAGATCATGCTTCGGAATGGTGGTGGACTGGAAGGACAATACGGTGCCTTCCACTCTAGAGTTCTATGAAATGATGATCAGTTGCAGCATAATGTAATGAGCTTCAGATACGGAGTCAGACCTAGGTTTTCTATTTACTATTCACGTGACCTTGACCAGGTTATTTGCCCTCAATGGGCCTCATTTTCCTCACCTGCAAAATGAAGTGTTTGGATTTAATGGCATCTAAGATCCCTTCCAGCAATGAATCTATGCTTCCATGACTTCTGACATTCCTTATAATAATAATATCTGGTGCTTATATAGTGATTTAAGGCTCACGAGGTGCTTTGTATATGTTGTGTCAGTTGATCTTCACAACGACCTTGTGAAGTAGCGACTATTCCCATTTTGCAGATGAAGAAACTGAGGCTGACAGAAGTTAAGTGAATTGTCCAGGATCACACAGATATTAAGTGTTTGATACGGGATTTGAAGTCAGATCTCCCTGGCCCCAAGTTAGTGCTTTATTCATAATGCCACCTAAGAAGTCCTTTAGACTCTAAATCTGTGATCATGTGCATAGGTCTTATTTCTCTGATTCCAGTTCTTTATAGGTTAACTAACATAAATATTGTTGAAAATGACAGGTCTCTTGTCACATATTCGTGTATTCCAAAATGATCTTCAGTTCCTCAAATTTTGTGCCCGTTTCTTGGACCTCAGTTGCCTGGTCTTTAAAACAAGAGCACTTGATTGGATCTGTAATAGTGCAGGGTGATATAATATCTCATGGTCCTGTACTGAGTTATCTGTGAAAGGGACTCATTCGATGTCATCTTTCAAACTGGAACTATGAAGAATAGTCTTTAATTCTATTAGTGAAGGTAGCTATATGGCTCAGTAGATAGACTGCTGGGCCTGGAGTCAGGAAGACTTGAGTTTAAATCCAGTCTCTGACACTTAATTGCTGTGTGACCCTGGGCAAGTCACTTAACCTGTCTTTGTCTTAATCCACTGGAGAAAGAAATGGAAAAGCACTCTAGTATCTTTGTCAAGAAAACCCCATGGACAGTGTGGTCCATGGGGCCACAAAGAGTCAGACAGGACTCAACAACAGTAATCCTATTAAGAGTCTAGAATTAATGGTAGTGACCAGATTAATTGTTTCCCAACTCCATAGAGAACAGAAAAAGCATCTATGTAGCAGCCTGTGAGACAGAAAAAATAATTCAGAATTGGAGTAGAAGGTCTTCTCTGAAGGTTTCTAAATATAGGATACAGTTTCCTCTACTTGAAAAGTTTTGCATGAGATCCTATCTAAAATATCAAATGAACCAGATAATCTCTCTTGGTCTCCAATGTTTCCTTCATCTTTTTCCTTGAGAGGAAGAGAAATGGGACACATGTGCACCACCAGCTCGGCTGGGCCTGGGTATGATCTGCACGCTATGGTTCCCTGACATCAAAGAGTAGTAAAACACCAAAGCATACCAGGCCACATAGCTAAGACTTGTGCTTCTGTGAACTGTAGACCATGCTCCCTACAATCACATATCTGTGTAATCTCTACTCCTGCACTCCATCTCACTGAAACCTGGTCAAAATTAGAAGAGATCTGCTCATCTGAAAACTTTTATTGCTGTCACTTTCTTCTGAGATGGTAGCCTGAACCACAAGCTGAAAGTTTTGGTTGTGCACCAAGCCCCATCCAAATCAGTCACCTCTTTGAAAAGTTATGGCTGAATAGACCAACTTCAAATGCAGAACAGCTGAGCTGAAAAAGAGAACTCAGTTAGTTGGTCCAATAACTGCATTACCAGTGGCAGTAAATAGCACAGTTACAAGACTCACACTTGCTAGAAGACAGAGTTGAAAAGATGAAAGTTTGGCAACATCATGGATTTCCCTAGTTAGGATTTAGCTTCCTTTGGTCTGCTTAGGGCCAATTAGCACAGTGTGACACTCTCCAATGCCTGTTATACTTCTGGAAGAAAGGGAAGATTTGAGAGAGACAACATATGTGACTAATTCTAATAACCAACTGAAGGTTGGTTCTGAGGCCATGTTACCTGATATATTTTATTTAATGTTGGGAATTTGGTTGCTCAGAATCAGCCAGTGGATTCTGTTGAGTTCCATAATAGTGGGCCACTACTATGGAAATGGAAAGACATCTGGAAAAGCTGACCACCCACTGTGGATATTGTCTCTTGGTACCCCAAGGAAGAGGCTCAAGCCTATTCTACACGACCTGTCCAGTCCTTTCCGATTATTCTCATGTTCAGTCTGACCACCTCCATTTCCCTGAAATGTTCAACAGATGACTTGGACTAATGGTCGTAAAAGGAGCAGTTGAAGTAAGATAACATCAAATATAAGGATGATGATAATAACTTGTACATGGCACGGATGAGGTTTGCAAAGCACTTTACATCAAGAGTAACTTCACATGACCTTTATTTTATAAATGGGTAAGCTGAAGCTTAGAGAGGTTAAGTAGTTTGTCTAGGAGGGAATTATAGCACTCTTCTTCCTAATGCTTTCACAAACTAACATAACATCCTTATATGATTTGGAAATGAAAGGGACCTTAGAGATAATCCATTCCGATTCCCCAGTTTTACAGATGAGGAAAGTAAAGTGATTTGCCCAAGCAGGCAAGAGATTTGAACTCAAACTTTCCAACTCCACTGGCTCTTGCCACATGACATTGTTCTTCCTTTCTGTTTGTGCAAAGAAAGGAAGGTAATGAGTATTTATTAAGTGCCTACTGTGTGCCAGGCTTTCTGCCTTTTACAAATATCTCATTTGACCCTCACAAAAACAATAGGAGGAAAATATTATTTTTATCCCCATTTTACAGATGAGGAAATTCACAGAGGAAAATAGAGGGTAAGTGACCTGCCTAAGACCACATAGCTAGTGAGTATCTGAGGCTGGATTTGAATTCAGTTGTTCCTGTGCCCAGGCCCAGCACTCTATCCCCAGCGCCACCTAGCTACTTTTTGTCACTGGCAAAAACCAAGGGAGAGCCCTGGTTTCTGTCTACCTGGAGACAATGTAATTGTAAGATGTCTTCAATGCAGAAAGGAAAGAACTTTAAAAGATGAGCTCGGTAATAATCTGAGAGAGCCCATCTAACTCCATGAGTGAGCAGACCAGGGTTGTTGGAGGAAGTCATCAGGGCACATTTTTACTTTAGGCTAGTTGGGGAAGACTGGCATCCTGTGGTCACATTAGGTATGACACCACCTTAATTTATAAATTCAAATCCTTGTCTTCAAGGAGCTGGTACCAACACAGATAACTACAATAAATTATATCACATATGTGAACTATATTACACGGTCACATACACATTAACGCATATAATATATACCATGATACAGGCATTAAAGAATCACAAAGCAACCGAATGTATAAGATCCAAGGGGAGGGAAAGGATATTAATGACTTAGGACATCGAGGTCAGCTTCCTGGAGGAGCAGGGTTTGAGCTGAGCTTTTAAGGATCGATAGAACTTTCACTGCATGTGTCATTGGAATATTGGTGACAATTCCAGACATAGAAAATAGTATAAGTGAAGGTGTTGATACAAGCAAGAATAGATCATGTGATATACAAGGATAGTGAGTGGTACAGATTGTCTGAAGCAGAGGTCCATGGAGGAAGGGTCAGGTAACAACAGGTGCTATGGAGTTTGAAAGTCGTTTGGTAGGTGATAAAAAGCCATTGAAAAGTAGTGAATGGAGGAGTGATGTGACTTGTGCATAGAAAGTTCTATCTCAAGGTTGTTTTAATTTGCATTTCTCTAAGCAATATTGTTTTAGGAACAACTTTGAACAACTAAATCATTTTGACTATTATAAATACCCAAATTAACTACAAAGGATATATGAAGAAATCTGTATCCAGAAAAAAAACTGATAAATAGAAGTATGTTTAGAATGATTTTACATATTTCCATTCATCTATCTATCTGTCTGTCTGTCTATCCACATATTTGTGTCTAATGGTAGATATCTCTAAGCCTGGGGGAGGAAGGGAGAAAAAAAGGAAAAACATTTACACGATAGTTTTATCATATATTTAAAAGAAATAGCAAGTTGTACACAATAGATTTGCAGTTTCGTGTGCAATCATCTTTTTTTACACTACTACATTAGCGAAATGCTTGATTTCAAAAATGAAAAATTAAATGCATAAAGGAAAGTTCTATTGGTATGTAGGATGGATTGGAGAAAGTAAAGAATAGGTCTGTGGGGGAAGGGCAAAGAGCTGGTACGTTACTAGAACAGTCCAGGCCAGTGAAAACAAGGGAGGCTTTATAGAAGGGCAACAGCACTGAGAATGGGAGATTCTGGACGTAGAATCAATCCATATGACTTAAGAGATATGGAGAGAGAAGTATCACTGAAGGAACCTCAGTGGCTGTTCAAAAAACTTTCACAACTCCTGAGCTCCACCAGTTCCAGCCTCCCCAGGGGCAAAGATTAGAGGCATGTGCTGCCACACCTAGCCTTTAAGGGGATTTTTTAATGAAAATATAAGAAGTAACAGGCAAGCTTCCATGCAAGCCTTTCGACAGAAGACCACATTCTCACAGTCTGCAACTAACCAAGAAAGTTATTTAACCAGAACTGTCCTGTGACCTCATTGGTGTAGAGAGCTTCCAATGATGAACTTCCTTGAACAATACCAATAATAATCATCTCAACAACCTGTAGTCTTAGAGTTATCTAGGGGTATCGAGGAGGTTGGATAACTAGCCTAGGTTCACACAGCCAGTATGTATCAGAGGTAAGATTTGAATCCCGGTCTTTCTGACCTTAGCTCTCTACCCATAACTCCATGCTGGCATAGAGAAGAAGAACAGATGATACATTTCGCTTAAAAGCTTGAAGAACATTCTGTAATGATTTTGGCCTAGAATTAAATTGGAGGAGAAATAGTTGAATCATATTTGGAAACTTATATGATATTTTCAGGGAAATTGATTTACTACTGACTCAAAAACTCATCAGCGGGAGACCAGTAGTCGCCCACCGCTGCTATAAGGCTGAGTAATGGATCCCAAGAGAGCTGAGAAGCAGCATAGTGTGGCAGACAGAGATCTGGCCTGAAACAAGAAGACGTCATTTCAAGTCCTGTCTCAGATACATAATGGATGTGTGACCATGGGCAAATCACTTAACCTCTTAGTGTTCCACGGAACCCTCTAGAACTAGAAGCTGAAGATCAGGTGGATCGAAACTGCTGGAAGAAATTTCCTCCCTGGAGTTGTTTATACCAATGAAATCACAGGTCTGGTCCAAAAGAAACAAAAACTAAAATGGTAATTGAAAAATAAAAATTGTGGGTGATCCAAAGGTCAATGAAAAGAATATGGTGGCTGTAAGCAGGTTAAAATATATTCTCAATGATGGCCTATGTAAGACATGGTGCCAGTGGTGTCATTAATGGCATATATGAACAGAAATGGAGGTAGGAATAAGAACTAAGCCAGGGGTTAACATAAATGCTGCATTGGTATCCACAAAGTATGAAAAAAAAAACCTAGAGGAAGGCCTTTGGCATATTGATAAGGTCCTCTCCTAGCCTTAGTAGTCAGTTAGTAAATATTTATTAAGCATTAATTATTATTAAGCATTTATTAAGCAACTACTATGGGCCAGGCACTGTGTTAAGCAGTAGGGATACAAAAAGAAGCAAGATAGTCCCTGCCCTCAAGGGAATATACTTCTTATCTGAATATACCAGGGAGGAACACCAAGCAAGCTTTCCTGGAAGACTGTTACAGAACGCAGAATCCTATAGACGTTTCCAGTTATCCAGAGCCATAGGTCTAGGAATATAGATGACATGTGCGGTGTGGCAAGTGTGGCATTTCATGCAGCCTGAGGGAGGAATGGAAAAACAGAGGGAGATGGGTGTCACTAGTGCAAGTGGTGACTGGGTTAGAACCACGGAGTTGGATTTTTGTCCATTTTAAATAACAAAACTAACAGGAAGTGAACTCTACTGATATCTTTGATTAGGTCCCTCTTAGTTAACATTTTTTTTTCCTTAAAGGGAACAACTGTTTGCCTGAAATAATATCTAACCTACGTATAGTATTGTCAAGTTTGCAAAGCACTTTGTACATATTTCTCATTTGAGCTTCACAACTCTGGGAGAAAGGTGCTATTCTTATTCCCATTTTAAAGATGAGGAAACTGAGGCTGAGAGGTTGGGACTTGCCCAGAATCATGTACCTAATAAGTCTCTGAAGTAGGATTTGAACTCAGATCTTCCTGATCCTAAGTCCAGCTATGACACCTAGCTCCATCCACTATGCCATTCAGTTGCCCTGAAAGTTTCTGGATTTAATCCATTCCATTGGCATCATTACCTTTTGCTTCCCCATCACCACCCCTTTTTTAAATGCACAGATCTATTTATCTTCTCAAATTCTGGTTTGAGAAGACAAATATTCAGTCTAGTTCTTGACTACCACCCTTTAGTTGAAGACAAACTACCAAATTCTCTTGGAAAGCCACGATAGTCTCTTCTAAACCTGTCAGGTGACTGGCTTCTTTCCCAATTCATGGAATACTTGCCAGAAGTTTCCAGAATCTTCCCCAGTACTTGATAGTTTCCAATATGACAGAATTCTTTCAGTGTCCCCATCTCCAGTTCTCCAAGATATTTAAAATTTTAGAATGTCAACTGAAGTGTTTACTATACAAGAAGCATGCGGAAGAGTACGTGCAAAATAAAAAGAGCAACTTTAACAAAGGTCCTTTTATTGATGGACATCACTGTAGTCATTAAACAATGAGTTTAGGCTTAAGATACTGTCGATCTTGAGGTACACAACAACAGGTCCATTAGGTAATGCTCCTGAAAAGAATGTATTTGTTAATTTATAGTTGACAATCCATGTTTTCCAAGTAAAGAACTTATGTAAAAATGGTTACAAAATGCTTTAAAAAAATACATTTCTTAGATTCAAGTCACCCCAAACCTTCAGAATGTCATCATCAACTAAGTTCTTTCTAATTTTAGACAGTTCACACAATGTTTTAAATGGGAATTTAACATGGAAGTGGTGGTGGCGGGGGAGATTTTTATCCAAGAAATGCCACTACATGGGATGGTAAACCAAGAAAACCTGCAGACCTGAGACAGGACAATTTCACTGAAGGAGCTCTAGCATCCATATAGTATACAGAACAAAGATACAAAACTAAGCAAAAACACAGAAACCACTTGAATATAATTTTTTTACACATTGTTTTTTTCTTTATGACTTAAAAACTTTAAATGAGGTGAATTTCAAAATGTCAAGTTTTGAAGTTATCATAATGTTTTAGCCAGAAGTTGCCATTCTAATTTTGAAGCAAATATGCCCCTCCCCCCAAAGTAAAGTCTTGCCTATCAGCATTTTTACTGTCTTCTTTAGAACATAATGGACTGGCCTTAACAGACTGAAGCCTTGACCAACCTAATAAGATGAAGAAATTGTTAATAGTTGAACCAATTAATGGAGGACACATCCTTAAAATCACACACATTAGCATACTTGGCTTTTTTTTTGGTAGTCTGGGGATGAAAACTCCTTAATACAGAGGAAAAGCTTGGGAGTCAAGACTCTTAGGTATTGGCTCTAACTCTAACTCTGAGGCCTTCACTGACTTTGGAACTATCAGTTAGTTTGGAAGTCAATCATCCCAAACACTGAGGCTGCTTCACAAGCATGAGGAACGGCCTCTTGAGACAGAAGATAGGCCAGAAAGAAGCTTGTAGCTGCAGGTTAAATTTATTATAAACTTAAAAATAAAAGCAAGCAATACATAATATAGACATATGGTTTTATGTACAATCTTTTTCTGTACACACAAACATATGTATATATATATACACACACTAGTGTGTATATATGTATATACACACAAGCACACATACATACCCATTATATTTGGTGTTATATTCAGAGTAAATTTAAAATCAAAAGAAAACAAAAAGGAATAGTCTCTTGGCTGCTCAAAATGCTTAAGACAAGAGCGCTGTTATAGCCATACATGCCCACTTCTCAGGGAATGCTTGCAGCTAGTACAGAGGTGAATATGGCATGGATTAGCATGTGGTGTACATAAACAGTTGTCTGAAAGCAAAATGGCTGACATGAACCCTTTTTATAACACTTTCCCAGGGCTGATGTTTTGTGGGTGGTGGCTGTATTTTGATACCTCCATACAGGGAAACCTTTCACATAGTTGCTCTGGGTGGTTAACTGAACCTTTATCAAGGTGAATGTCAGATGTAGAGCAAAACAAGCAAGTTTCCCCATCTATAAAGTTGGGCAGTTTGGGTTTAAAAAGAGTAGCTTGAGAGGTGTGGAAACATGTGAATTTAATTTCCCCTATTTTGTGAGGATTGTCTATGCTTTCGTATGAGGTACTGGGATGAAAGAATCTGAAATGTTTCTTCCTAACATTAGTTGCATTTAAGAGTTTAGTGGGTCTGTAGCTTTGCTTCACGATTTCAGAAAGATTACTTAATAGATTAAACAAAAGAAGGCCTGTAAGGCTGAGTTGAGACACTTTTCCCCATCATTACTGAGTATTTGGTCTGCATTTACTGTGTGGACCTCACCAAGAGCAAGGGAAATATCTACGTCTTCTGAGTCATGAGGTAGCCTCACTGACTTTCTGGCCTTGATGGGCAGCAGGAAGCCTTGCTTTTTCTGGATATATGTACATGCTAGATTCTGGTGGCAAAATGCTGGTGGTGAGAATGAAAGATTATTTCTTTTCCACCTCTGCACCATGTTACTTGTTTTAGCTAGGACTCTTTTACAAAGCTATTCATGCTCTGTCTAGTCGGGGTTGTCTGAATACTATTGACAACAGCCACCCAGCTCTATATTTTTGTACTTTAACTCTTGGAAAAGAACATAGCTTATGCTTATTTATGGTTTACAGAAGACAGAAGATGTTTGTTATAACTGTAGAAAAGAGGGGACCCTCCAATCCATAATAGAAAACACACAGGAATGAATTATTAACAGGAGACAGTAGAATTCTGCTATAAAAGTATTTCTAGCCTTAATGATTTTAAACATTATCAAATGGTCTTTTTTTAAAAAATCACCCTCCTTTTCAAGTTGACTGGGAAAGGGGATAAGTGCAGGGAGAGAATCTTTCAAAAAGTATGAACCCTTACTATCAAATATAGCAAATTTAGAGGAATTCATGTCAATCACCTTGATATTTCTCTTGCCCTCAACCACAAGAACCAAATTATTTTTATAGTGACAAACACAAAACAATTTTTAATAAATCATTTGTCCTAAGAAACTTCTGGTTTTAGGCAGAAACAAACCAACAAGAGAAGGGCTGAGCTCTTGTGTAAGGAGAGAATGAAGACTACGCAAAAATTGAGCCCTACTTTCCTTCCTAAATTGGGGAACTATGCAGCTAAGTGCCAAGAGACTTAAAGCTGATTCGTTAGGGAGTAGCTAAAAGGAACCTTTCTAGTCCTCACATTATGTTATATTCTCTCCTTTCCAGAGAAAGAGATCCAAAATGTTAAATTTTTGATAGAACCTTATGAGTTATTCAGTGTAGGTAACTGCTAGTGTGAAAACTCCTTTCACCAATAGAGTGGCTCTTTTTCCTGTACCTTGCAAGTCTTAGAAAGGGCCTGAAGGGGTTGGGGGTGGGTAGGTGGGGTCCGTGCCTAGATGTCATTGAGAGGTGAAGTGTTTTGTCCATGGTCACAAAGCTAACATACGTCTGAGGTGAGACTTGAAACCAAATCTTTTTGATGCCAAGGCTGGCATTCTATCCATCATACATTGTTGACTACTTGTGTAACTAACCTGTAAACAAGTCATTTACCCACTTGGGATCTTTTATTTTTTTAATCTATACCATGAGATGATTGCCCTAGACAGCTCTTACTTTTCCTGGTTGGGTTACAAACTGCACAAGTACGATGGTAGGAGGCTACAAGTCAACATCTTTCCTAGGTAGGTCAGTCTTTTCTTTTTTTAAACCAGATCCATGATTTTATTGGTTTAGGGAGCTCTAGATGAGAAATTCCCTCCATCAATGTAGGTTGGTAACTGCTCTGCAAATTCTAGACTTAAGGAATTGCCTAGAACATTGAGAGGAATTAAGTGTCTTGGTCAAGGTCACACAGCCAGCATGTGTTGGAGGCACCAAGATCATGTTTTTCTATTCGCCCTAAGTACCTTTTAACATCCAGCTTGAGGAAGGAGTTTTGCAGGCGTTTTAAGGAAAGGAAAACAAAAACCACTCTCATCTTCCATGTCAGCACAGATACTTATGCGATGAAACAAAAAAGGAGATGAGTGAAAACCAAAAGTCATTTATTTTTGTTACATTGGTATATTGCAACTCCCTTGTCATGACATGGATTAAAGCTGAACGATGAGCACAAAGACTCATTATCCAGGACAAGAATATTATCTGCTAATTAGACTGCACTAGGCAAGCACACCAGTCACAGTAACCTGTCCTTCACTCAAGAACAGACCCAAAAAATCAGAAGCCAGAACAAGACACAAGTTCACACGGCAGGTATGTCCGCATGGCTCAATCTAAGGATAAAGCTTGCCAGCTGATGATGTACCTACAAAAATATACCCCTAGAGAATGTCTGGATGCCTTCCAAGGCAGAAGGCGGCTTCAGTCTGTAGGGAGACCATGTTGGGAGGACTCAGCTCATGAAACTGAAACTTGAAGGTAGAAGGGGTCTTTTAAATGTTGAAGGAAGAACTTGAATTTGACTACTGAATTTTAAAATATTTAATCCTATCCAAAACAATAGCCAGATTACTATTTCCTTAATTTTAGAGCAGAAAGTCAGTAATGGATTTTGGTTGGGAGTAGGAGAACAGTTAGAAGAGTTAATGAAAATGTCTTCTTACCTATAAAGAGCATCAGAGAAGTCTTAGTTCAGTTTTAAGCTTTAACAACCTAAGACTGCACTAAGATTTTTGGAACATCATTTTTTTTTAATGTCTCTAATTGGTAGAAGGGCCAGAGAATACAACAGAATAACATAACAAAGAATGTCGTTTCTGGCTTCTGGGATCAGCCAATGTATGAAACACATGGAGAACATATTTAGACTGATGGTCTCTAAATTTTCCCCATCAGAAGGATGAATCTAAGTTGGATGCACATTGAGCCTCAGTGTCCCACAATGATAATGATACACTGATGCAAAGGTTTCTTCTCTGCCTCCCAAACTATAGTGGACTGAAAAGATAAAGTCATTCTGAAATGATCTGGCTTCAGGTTTCTTTATTAAGAAGTACAAAAAGATTCACATAGGAGTCCCGGGGTTCCAAGAATTTTTAGCAGTCACCATGTGCATGTAATTTCTGTGAAAGTAAGTGACATTTCTAAGTCTTAATACTTTGATGGAGAGTTTAAACTATTATTTAAATGATTTGACTCAGAGGGTAGTTTTGAAGCATACTTGTGTATCTTGTAGCTTTTCTCTGCTTAGCAAAAGCAGCAGCAGTTATAGGTAAATTACTATTATCATAGTTTATTATTACTTAGGTCACATAACATATCCTAATTCTATCAACATGTGACTTTCAGAACACAGACAACTTTGGGTAAAAAGAACTGCGCTACGCATACAGCATTTTCATTTTCAGAGGATTAGCACAGCCACCTTTAAAACATTTCCAGGCACTAGAATCAAAAGGATTAGCATTCAACAAGCCACCAGACAAAGCACAGCATCTAGTTCACTGTCTGAAGTCAACCCCCAAAAGAAAAGGATTCTTGGTCACAAGGGTATTTTGGATTTACATCTTTCAACTTTGGCTGTTCCATAATAAATATCACACCTGCTTAGCATAAACCTACCTCGGCAAACATCCTAACATTCCCTTTTCTCTTTTAGCAGCTGCTCGGTGTTGAGTGATGTACAAGGCACACCTCTAAAGTGTTCTCTACGGCATTTTTATTGACATACAAAATAGCCTGGTTCATCATCCAAAAACTTAATCTGCATGGTAAAAGTTTCTACCATTATTTACAGAGGGGTTTTAGTGCAAAAAAAAAATTAATAATGAAATTATGTACCAAGTCCTACCCCCTCCAGCACATTAATCCATCAGTTTTATTCAGTGCCAGATAGGCCCCTGGCCTATATCTTGGGCCGCCAGCCATTAATAAACTGCAGTATTTTCTTCACCTGGAGTTTGCTAAGCTTGAAGTCCTCTGAGAGGATCTCTTCAGTTAGCTGGACTAGCAAATTCCCATCGATCTTTTCAGTAACAAAGAACGAGATGACATCTTCTGACAAACCAATGAACCGTAGTGATTTGGACACTTCCTCTATAGAAAGTCCTGACAGGTCGGTGGGCGGTTGCCATGGGGAACCATCACCACAAGATCTTGGCGCTAACTGGAGGTGAAGGGGTGAGGAAAAAGGATAAGAAATGGAGAAAATGTCTTGTGTGCCTTTTTTAACAAAATACTGATCCTCTGACAGGTCTGGTGAGCCAGGTTTAGGGTCTTCCTCAGCACCATCAATTTTCAGAGGCAAAGGAAATGATTCTGGGGCCAGTTTCTCCTCAGTTAGTTTGGGTGCTCTCGGGGGTAAGGCCGGGCATGAGTGACTCTGTTTTGCTGGGCTAGTTGCTAAGGTCTTCTCATCTGTGCACTCTAAGGAGTAACTGGCTGACTTAGGACACCCAGACATGCCACCTGTGAACTCTGCTGAACCTGACTGGGTGGAGCCTACATAGAGGTCACACCCTTCAAAATCAAAAGCTGCTGGACAGTTCCTTTTGGGTGTGCCTGGTGTCTTCTGCCTAGGGTAACTATAACTTCTGCTTGGATCCAACAGGAAGTCATTCCTGTTCTCACTCTCAGTTGCTCCCAAGAAATGGCTAGGCCATGACAGTCTAGAGGACAGAGCTTCAGCAGTGGGGCTTCCAAAGGGAGATCGGCTAAGTTCCAGAGATTCAGTCTTCATCCTGTTACATGGATAGCAGGAAACAGAAGCACTTTCTGAAGGACTTGTTGGGTCACTCTCAGTGACACTGCTTAAAAGCAAAGATAGACAGAAGGGGAAGTTAGCAAAAAAAGGTTCCTAATCAATCAATCAACATGTATTAAGTGCCTACTATGTGCCAGGCATTGTGCTAAGCCCAAAGCCATCACCATCCAGAGCTATTGATTACATACTAAAAAAAGAGTCAGGGAAACTCTTAAGAGTGTTTCTCATAATAAAACACTCATTCACCTCAGACTTTTAAATGTTAGGTTTTGAAAAGTGTTAAAAGTGTTAGCTAAAAATCAGTAGAACATCAGAATATTAATCTTTATTATTCCCTAGTCCCTCAACCCCACCTCACCCCAGCACCACCTCTGGGGGAAAACAATTAATCTTCCACTCTTGTAACAATTCATTGACAACTAGTTTATCTTAACAACAGGGGTTTAGGCCCTAGAATAACCAAGAGCATTTTCAAGAAAGGTTTCCTTTAAATTCTAAGGGAGATTAGCATTTGGGATGTTATGTTCAGTTCTGAAAACTACTATTTTTCTGAATTTTAATAGGGACACAGGCAAACTGGAGTATATGTTTTTTTTTTTTTAAAAAAGGGCAATACCAAGAAGGGTCTGGAAGCCATGTTCCACGAGAACAGTTGAAAAAAATATGGATGCTCAGGTGGGAGAAATAAAGGCACAAGGAGCACATGCTGCAAATATTTGAGGGAGCTGATATGTGGATGTAAGACATTATAGAAGATAAGTCAGTGGAAGTTACAGAGGCCAATTTTGGCCTTACTGAAGCATGCAGAATTACAGCTGTCCATAAATAAAACAGGTTCCCTCACACAGTAGTGAGCTTCTCTTCAATGAAGTGCTCAGGCACAGTCTGATGACTGCATCTTAAGGATGTGGGGCAGAGCAGTCCTATAAACTGGGCACGAAGTTGTACTAGGGGACCTTTAAGACCCCTCAGGGCTTCAGAATTTTATGGTTCTCTGATCTTACAGACCTGCAAAATGTTTTGGAGGCTTGTGGTGGCTACTACCAATAATAACTATAAAGAAAAGAAATGAGGGTACACATATTATCTGAATTTTGGGAGAGTCCCAGCACCTAACACAGTCCTCCAAACAAAACAGGCATTTAATAAATGCTTGCTGAATGAATGAAAAAAAAGTTATTGGTCTGAGACCACCTATGCTCTCCTACTGTCTTTATAGAGCCAACCTCTATTAGTTATTTCCACTGAGTATCCAGTTAACCCTTATCAATGATAGGGTATATCATCATTTCCTTTTACAGGAGGAGACTTCAGTCCTTAATAATTTAACATTAAGTTTCTCAAAGGTGAATTCTATTTTCTTCTCTTCTTGGGATACGTGGCTCAGCCCTAAAATGCTACATTTCAAATGTTGGTTCAAAAGAGCATCCTTTACGTATTTTTACTCTCAAATTCCTTTTGGAATATTTTGGCCCTGGATTCATTCCCTTTTAAGTTCACAGACCTCCACAGACCAGATGATAAGAAGAACCACGTTGAAGGTTACTTGCTAGCAAGACCTCTCAGCTCCAGCACTTACATGTTGTGCAGCCCTGAAGAATAATAGGACAAGGTGGGGCTGGGAGAACGTGTCTGTTGCCTCACTGGTTTAGCGGATCGAGGAGGAATGGAAGGACTTGTAGATGAAGGCTTTGCGCTCCTGGGTGGAACAGGTGGTGCATTCAAGAGTCGGCATTCTTCCTTAACCTAGAACAAGAGAATAAATACTCCAGGTGAGCAACAGAACTGGACAATACTTCTAGGTGCAGGTGTTAAGTCTCTCTCTTTAAAAATAACAGAATCAGAAGGGGAGGGAACCAGGAAAGGCCTGGCACTCATGACTGTTAACTGATGTATGCTGCCAGAGATAACATCAGGCACCTGTCAAATGCATTCAAGGACAAATTGGTTTGGAAAGAGGTGGTTTGGTGAGTGCTGGTGACTGTCCAAAAACAGTAGCTAAAATGTTTAAGTCATTTTAAAGTAACTTTGGATGAAAAACTAAAAAAATCGAAAGTTTATGAAATAGGTACATTAACAAAGTGAAAAGCATATAAGGCTAACATGAGGAGCTGAATTTCTCATACTGTGTTATAGTACTCACTCACTAGTGCTAATCTTGAAATGATGCAAATTTTAGAAAATAATACACATCCTCTCCATAATCTAAACTCTGGTTTAGAGATGCCCTCCAGATCAAAAAATGGGCTTTCTTGCAAATGCCAAACCTTAAGCATTCATCATCCTTCCCTGACCTTCATGTGAGACTGGCTGACGCCTGAATTGGGCCTGGGTTCCAGCTGCCATCTTCACATTGCCCATCCACAGAATGTTCTCCTAGAAGTCAATTTTTAGGCCCAGTATACTTTAACTGTAATTGTTTCATTCAGACAGCAGGGGGGAATTTGTGCCTGGTTCTGCTCCTGTAACCTAACTCCAGAGGCACAGAAATACACAGTCCATACTAGTCAAAATAAATAAAATAAAAAAGGAGTTAGGGGTAATATTATGGTAGTGCCGAGCCTGTCTGAAGAGCAGCCCCATCTTTCCGCTAAAGCAGCTCCTAGGTGTTCATCCATAGGAGGATATAGATTACATATGAAGTATGTATTTATCTGACGTTTAATTAATTAATTAATATTTAAAGCTTTCCCTTTGCAATGAAAAATGTAAGGCTGGAAAGCCTGAAATTTTCAAAGTTACAGATATTCTCCCCCTCAACAGCACGTCATGGACTTTCTCTCCTGTTGTTCCACCAATTCCACCCTCCCTGCCCTCAACCCCTCTTTTTGTTTGTTTGTTTTGGTTATAAGTGCCCCTTGTCAAAAAGCCACTGGATGGGGAGTCAGGAAGGCCTGGGGTTGTGCAACCTCAGAAGCAAGTCTCTGGGCTCCTTCATCTGTCAAATAAAAAGGGCCTGGAGTAATCGATCTCTAAGGCCTATTCTGGTTTTAAAATTCTACGAAGACTGAGCCAAGATGCCTGCCTTGGGGGGGTCTTAGAATCGATCAATATCAATCAACAAGGCAGGCTGGAGCTCAGTTGTGAAGGGCTTTAAACAGCAAATTAAGGAGCAGTAAAGAGCTTTAAAAGCTAAAAAGAGGCCTTTGCCTTTACATTTGATTCTAGAAGTAAAAAGGGAGCCATTGGAGTTTAATGAGCAGGGGAGTGATACTGTCAGACCTTAGCTTTAAAAAAGTCACTTTGGCAGCTGTGTGGAAGATAGATGGGAGAGACCATGAGGCAGGGAGAGAGATTAGGCTGGGATGCTTGGACTGAAAAAAGTAAGGCTGGAAGAGGATGGAGACAAATGGGAAGAATTTCTGACCCAAAGGCCTATGTTGTAAATTAGGGGGCCTTGTTTTCTACCACTCAGAACTCTGGGGCTCTCATTGTTTTGTTTTCACACCATTTTCAAATAAATCTGAGTTACAAGCCTACACAACAGGGAAGCACGGTGTCTTCTTCCTCCTAGCTTACTGGGTGATCTTATCTATTCTGAGGTAGCCAGCCCCACATATCAATTTTAGAGTCCCAGGTTGTAGGAATCAACCTCCCAAAGTCATCCAGTCCAACTTCCTGATTTTACAGATAAGGAAATGGAGGCACAAAGGCACTCCACCCTCTACCCCTGGGCTATTAACAGTCACTTTCCAGATAGGAGGAGAGGCTGGGGAAGGAGGGGGAATACATTATGAAAGATGCATCTGCTTTCTTTGGGAAGCTCAAAATTGGGGATTAACTCTAAAATGGGATTTATTTCCAAAGGGAGGCTAATGTTTTAAATTATAATGAATGTTACAAGGGACATTTCAGCCAACATAAATCTTGGGTCACAGCAAGTGGGATATTCTGTTGTGCTAACACAGAAGAGGGCATCTATGTGGCACAGTGGATAGAGTCCCTGGTTTGGAGTCGGGAAGAACCAAATTCAAATCCAGCCACAGATGCTAGCTAGTATGATGCTGGGCAAATCATTTAACCCTATTTGCCTCGGTTTCCTCATCTGGAGAAGAAAATGGCAACCCCACTTGAGTATCTTTGCCAGGCACACCCCCAAGGGGTTCATGAAGAGTTACTTCCTTCAAGCTGTCCTCATCACAATGTAAGTTACTAGAAAAAGATGTAGGGTTTGATTCTTCTACCTCCTTCCCCTGGATATCCAAGTATGCCTTTCTTTGGGTAGAAAGGCTATTGGAAAGCTGCGGATGGAGTTACTGAACAGTTTGCCAGGTGAGTAAGGAGCAAAGGAAGACAGAAAAGAAACATCCTCTACCCTCCCTCCCCAGTGGCAATGGGTGTTTCTAGTCACTGTATTGCAGAAAGAGTACTAGATTTGGAGCCAAAGCCCTGGCCTCAAATCCCAGTTTAACTTCCCCAGGTTTTTGCCTCTTTTTGTATTCTCAGAGATTAGCATGGTGTCTGGCACCTAGCAGGTGCTTACCCAATCTATAAAACAAAGGGACTGGACTAAATAATTTTTGAGATCTCTTTTAGCCTAAATCTACGACCCTATTTATGAGAGTACAATGGTACAATAGTACAATCCTGACATATAATAACCTCCAAATAACCTGAATCATAAAGCAAACGACATTTATATTCTCTCCAATTATAGGAAACGCCGTAAGGAAAAAAATGGAGTTAAGGGAACATTAAAATGTATCTGAGAGAGCTCCTTTACCCTGATATCCATTTCCCCCTCTCATCCTAATAGTGAAGGTTAAAGCGTGTGAGGCAAGAACCTAGAGATATGTTTGTGATTGGAAACAATTTTCCACTGCTAAGTATAAAACAGGCACAGGCAATCATTTCCAATTGCGGAGAGAGTGCTGCCATCTCGAGCCAGACTGCAGGAGGCCTTCATTTAACGTGGTATGGAAATATGCACGCTCTAGTTAGAGCTAGTGTTTAAATAGTGCCTTGAGGTTTGTAAAGTGCTTTACAAATATCTCATTTTATCCTCACATCCACCTATCATCTCCATTTTAGAGATGAGAAGACCGAGGTAGACAGAAGTGAAGTGACTGCCCACCACCACACAGCTGGTAAGTTTCTGAGATGGGATTAGAACTCAGGTCTTCCTGACTCCAGGACCAGAGGGCTATCCATTTTTCTTACCTAGCTATTGACTCAGAGAGTTAAGAAAGAGTCCCTGATATCTTTGCTTCTCCTGCTTATGAAGTGTCATTGATCAAGATACAAAAGGTGATTCCAGAGAGGTTAATTTACCTGCTCCCAGATTCCTCTCCAAGTTTTCCTATTCAATGTACCTTTCTCTAGTGTAACAATTTTGGCATACTGTTTAACTAAGGTATGTGGTTTTTACTGTGTCACTCTTCTGTTCTAAAACCTTTAGTAGCTCACTGCTGATCACAGGCTACAGTGCAAACTCCTTTTTTTTTTTTATTTTACACTCACAATCCTCTATAATCTGGACTTTTCCATCCTTAATGCTCACTATCATCCATTGTACCCACCTACAAAGCACGAGTCCAGAGATGGGATAGGGGTGGGTACAGGAGGTGGCCTTATGGTGCCTTGTTGTGGCCAAGGGGCTTGTGTAGCTTAATGAAACAGCAAGCTATGCCGTGCAGAGTTATCTTAGACAGACGGGTCATAGTGGAGAATGCTGACAAAAGGTGATCCGTTGGAGAAGGAAATGGCAAACCACTGCAATATCTTTGTCAAGAACACCCCATGGACTGCACTAAAATGATCAAAGACATGATGTTGATCATCAAGTTGATCAAGAAGATGAACCCCTCAGGTCAGAAGGTGTCCAATCTGCTATTGGGGAGGTATGGAGGACAACTACAAGTAGAACTAGTACTAATGAAGTGGTTGAGCCAAAGATGAGAGGAAGCTCAGCTGTGGATGCATCTGGTGACAAAAGTAAAGTCCAAAGCTGTAAAGATCGGTATTGCACAGGAACCCGGAATGTAAGATCTATGAGCCAAGGTAAGCTGGATGTGGCCAAACAGGAGATGGAAAGATTAAACATTGGCATTGTGGGTGTCAGTGAACTTAAATGGATGAGAATGGGTGAAGTGAATTCAGATGATCACTACATATACTATTGTGGGTAAGAAGAAATGTCGTAGCCCCTGTAGTCAATAAAAGGGTGAGAAAAGCAGTACTGGGGTATAATTTCGAAAATGACTAAATGATATGTTTGAATCCAAGGCAAACCATTCAAAATCACAGTAATACAAGTTTATACTCTAACCGCTGATGCCAAAGAGTCCAAAGTTGATCACTTCTGTGAAGATTCACAACATCTTTCTAAAAATAACACCAAAAATGATGTCACATTCATCATAGGGGACTGGAATCAAAACATAATTGGAATAATAGGAAAGTTTGGCCTAGGAGTACAAAATGAAGCAGAGCAGAGACTAATAGGGTTTTGTCAAGATAACATGCTGGTCATAGCAAACACTCTTTTCCAACAACCTAAAAGGCAACTCTACACACAGACATTACCAGACAGTCAATCAAAATCAGCTTGATTATAAACATTGCAGCCACAGATGGAAAAACTCTATATAGTCACTTAAAACAAGACCTGGAGATGATTGTGGCTCAAGTCATGAGTTTCTTATTGCAAAATTCAGACTTAAATTGAAGAAAGTAGGGAAAACCATCAGACCACACAGGTATTTAAGACCTAAATAAGATCCCTTATGAATATGAAGTGGAAGTGATGACGAGGTTTAAAGAATTAAATCTGGTGGATAGAGTTCCTGAAGATCTATGGAAAGAGGTTTATAGTATTGTATGGGAGGCAGCAACAAAAAACATTTCAAAGAAAAAGATGAGCAAGAAAGTCCAATGGCTGTCTGAGGAGGCTTTACAAATAGCTAAGGAAAGAAGGAAAATAAAAGGGAAGGAAGAAAGGGAAAAATATACCCAACTGAATGCAGAATTCCAGAGAATAGCAAGGAGAACTAAGAAGGTTTTCTTAAATGAGAAATGCAAAGAAATAGGAGAAAACAATAAAATTGAAAAGACAAGAAATCTCAAGAAAATCAGAGCTATCGAGGAAACATTTTGTACAATAATCGGCATAAAAGACAATAATGGTAAGGGCTTAACATAAGGAGAAGAGATTAAGAAGAGGTAGCAAGGATACACAAAAGAACTATACAAGAAAGATCTTAACATCACCAATAACCACAATGGTGCAGTTATTGATCTAGAGTCAGACATCCTGAAGAATGAACAATACGAGATATTGGAATAATAGGAAGTGATAGAATTCCAGCAGAGCTATTTAAAATCCTAAAAGATGATGCCAGAAAATTTGGAAAACTCAACAGTAGCCACTGGATTGGAAAAGATCAGTTTATGTTCTAATCCTAAAGAAAGGCAATGCCAAGGAATATCCAAATTACCAAATAACTGCACCCATTTCACATGCCAGTAAGGCTATGCTTAAGGTTCTGCTAGCTAGGCTTCAGCAATATGTGAACCAAGAATCACCAGAAGAACAGGCTGGTTTTCAAAGAGGCAGAGGAACTAGAGACCAAATTGCCAACATCCTTTGCTGGATTATGGAGAAAGCAAAGGAGTTTCAGGGGAAAAAAATTCATTGACTACATGAAAGCCTTTGAATGTGTGGATCACAACGAAATGTGACAAACCCTCGGAGATGTGAGAATCAGATCATCTTACTTGACTCCTGAGGACCCAGGCCAAGAAGCAACAATAGAACTGAACATGGAACAACTGATTGATTTAAGATTGGAAAAGGAGTATAACAAGGCTGTATACTGTCACCTTATTTATTTACTTTATATGCAGAACACATCAAGCAAAATGACAGACTAGATGAATCAAAAGCTGGAATTCAGGTTGCTGGGAGAAACAGCAACAATCTCAGACATATAGATGATAACACTCTGAGGGCAGAAAGTGAAGTAGAGTTAAGAAGCCTCTTGATGAGAGTGAAAGAGGAGAGTATAAAAGCTGGCTTAAAGCTTAACATACAAAAAAAAACCACCCTAAGATGTTGGCAACAGGTCCCATCACTTCTTGGCAAACAGAGGGAGAAGAAACGGAAGCAGTGTCAGATTTTATATTCTTGGGCTCAAAGATCACTGCAGATGGCAACTACAGCCATGAAATAAAAAATGCTTGCTCCTTGGAAAGAAAGCTATGGCAAATCTGAAGAGCATACTACAAAGCAGAGACATCATCCTGCCAACAAAGTTTCACATAGTCAAAGCTATGATTTTTCCAGTAGCAATATATGGCTGTTGAGAGTTAGACTATATGGAAAGCTGAGCACTGCAGAATTGACTCAAACTGTGGTGCTGGAGAAGACTTTTGAGAATCCCTTGGACAGCAAGGATATCAAATCAGTAAATACTTAAAGAAAATACTTAATTCTGGATATTCACTGGAGGGTCAAATGTTGAAGCCTAAATACTGTGGCCAAGTAATGAGGTGATGAGAAAAGACAAACTGTCCTCCTTACCACTTCTCAAACATGCCAGTCCTTCTCGCAGGCTGTTTCCCATGCCTGGAATGCACTCCCTCCTCACCTCTCTCTCTCAGAATTTCATTGGAGGCTCAGTTTAAGGGCCACCTTCTACATGAGCCTTTTCCTGATGCTTGTTTCCCCTTTCTAAATGATATGCATACATATATATATATATACACACATACACATACACACACACGTGTGTGTGTGTGTGTGTGTGTGTGTGAGAGAGAGAGAGAGAGAGAAAAAGAGAGAGAGAGAGAGAGAGAGAGAGAGAATGAAGAGCCCATTTATTTCTGCAGGCTACACTAGAAATTCCCTCAGGGCAGGGGCTGTTTTTGCTTTTACCTCTGTATAGTCAGTGGGGTTTAATAAATATTTACAGATTAACTGATTGACCATAGCTTATCAGGCGGAACTTCTAAGCTATAGGCAATGATATCAAATCACAGAATAGTTGTATTTTATGTACTTCTGAGCATATGTTCTGGGCATTCAGTTGCTGGATGAAAAAGTCATTTTCTTGACAATTCCAGAGAAGAACTAGGCTCACTTTCCTTTTAATCAATCGGTCAACAAGCAATTTTTAAGTGCCTCCTATGTGCCTGGCACTGTGCTGACACTGGGGAATGGAGAGAAAAATGAAACTGTTCCTGCCCTCAAGAAGCTTACACTGTCTTTTTTGCTTAGTGCACATATGGTGTGCCTGTAATAAAAAGTGATACAATATTTGCAAGAATACCCTCAACGGATAACATGCATTTGCATTTTGAAATTGAGGATAAAGTACACAAAGGATTTCCTGATACCATCTTTCTTTTATCTTTGGCATTGCTGTAGACTCCAGACAAGTGTCTAAATGTACATGCATAATTTTATGATTTGAGGATTTGGTACTGGACGGATCCTCAGAATATATTCTAATTCGATCACCTTTATGAATAAATTGAACAAAAAACTATTTTTCTGATCATCCACCCAGGTTCCATTTCTTCCATACAGATGCTTGCTCATGACTACAACCAAGGAAAAGTCACAAAGAAAAAGTGAGAATGAAAACACTGACCATGTGGAGTGAGAAGAGCTTAAATTTTGAAATAAGCCCCTCCTTTTCATGGAACTTCTGAATTTTTCTGCTGTGCAAAGAAATGACAGTCTCACAGACTGTCCCTCACTTCCTGGATTAAAGAAACAGTTTAAGAAAAGTAAACACAGCACTTACTACAAAACATTCTTTGCTGAACAGGCTTCAAACTTCCTTTGAGGGAAAAAAAGTGTTTCAATTTCATAACTGTGTTTGCTCAATGCTGTTTTTAATGGCATAACTAACCACAAAAGTGAGTCAAACTGGCAGAAATGTTAAAAAGCCTTAGTTACACATTTAAGTTCCTGATTGCACATGCAGCTAGAAAAGTATACATATTGTGCACATTTGTAATTCACTTGTTAGCCTTTGTAGTTAGACACAAGGCTGTTGATAAGACTTACATGCTGAATACAAAAATATGGCCAAATGTTTTCAGGGCAACACTAGGAAGTTCTAGAAGAAGCATATTATATAGCTCCTTATGTTAAAACACCTGGAAAAGGTATTTGAGCAGCTAGGTGGAGCAGTGGACAGACTGCTGGGCATGGAGTGAGGAAAATCTTGAGTTCAAATTTGACCTCAGATACTACCTGTATGACCCTGGGCAAGTCACTTAACCCCGTTTGCCTCAGTTTCCTCATCTGTAAAATGACCAGGAAAAGGAAATGGCAAACCACTCCAGTATCTTTGCCAAGAAAACCCCATTTAGGGTCATGAAGAGTTAGACAGGACTAGAAAACAACTGAACAAAATAGGGACATTTGCTGAAAAGGGCAAAATTTCTTGGGTTACTATTATCTGGGGAGAATGCTTATGATAGGATCATAGATGTACAGATGGAAGAGGCTTCAGAGACTTTCTAGTGCAACACTCTCATCTTTCAAAGAACCTGAATGACACCTTTCCATATCCTCCCTCCCAAGCTATCTTGTACTTAACTACTTTGGATTTATTTGGATTTATTCTCCTTATATTTATTTTGCATGTACTTTTATATGCTCTTGTCATCTCCCCTGCAAGAATGTAAACTCTTTGAAAGTATGTATTGCTTCATTGATTGAATTCGTATCTCTGGTGCCTGGATGTGAAGAAACTGAGGCCCACCATCACAAGGGTTTGCTACCCTTGCAAACTTGCTACCACTTGCTGTGTCAGTCTAGGGATTTGATCTCACTTCTGATTCCACAGCCATTCTCTCTCCATTGTACTACACTGCCTTCTCCATCATCCCCCCAAAGATAAGAAAGACCATTTTGCTTTGAAATGTGGATTACCTCTAAACACGGAAAACTATCATTTAGTATCTGTGCTGACAGTTACCCAGTGGTTCTATCTCCATCAGATTATGCCTCCTCTGTGGAACAATAAGCTTGATTCATTCAGAGTATTACTTTCCTTCATTACTGCTTCTCAAGCTAAGACAAGGGAGCTAAGATGACACTATGGGGGATCAAATAAAATAACACATATTTAGTGCTTTGTAAACCTTAACATGCTATACAAATGCTAGTTATTGTTAGAACTGTTATTAATTATCTAACAGTTTTGTAACTGTGCTTCACTGAACTTTCTAACTTTGCTCTCAAAGTTCTCTGGCTCTGGATTTCATGTCCATCTGATTCCATTCTCCTCTCCTCCCTGATACCCATCACCCCCCGCCCCCTCCAACACCATAACAAAATCATTAGAGCCTTAAGAAATCTTATTTATAAAAGGGGCATTTGTACAAAAAGTTCACAACCCCATCAAGTAGCCATAAGTGGATGTTTTCAGTCATAGAAAAAAAAATGTAAAGGTTTAGAGCAATGATATAGCAATAAAGTGAACTTCTATTTTATTAATTGGCAAAGAACAGATAAGAACTGAAGAATCAAAAATCTTGTGACTCTCAGACACATTAATTTGTATTTTTCCAGTTTTATACATTAAAGACAAGGACCTAACACAGACCTGGCTCTGAAATGGACTCCAATATTCCAAGCCTCTGGCGAGAGAGGCAAGTGGGAGGGAGCAGGCAGTCACCAATTGGGAAACATGAACATCAGCTGGTTCTGAAAAGAAGTAGTTGTTTAAACTCTAGGCAGGCAGGGACAAGGATACTGCCATAGTGTCAATAGAGAGAATATGCCATTAAAAATGGGGGGAGGGGAGAGCCACTAGAGATATGCAAGAGAGAATTCTATTGCTAGAATTCTGAAAAATTGCAAGAATTTTCTGGAAAAAAGGCCTTTAACAAATGGCAGATGCATTTACATCTGCATACATATATATATATATATATATGTATGTATGTATGTATGTATGTATGTATGTATATGTATGTTTGAGTTTAAGAAAGAATTTACCCATGGATTGAATTCAGTATTTTAATTAACACTCTTTTCCTCAAAGGATGTTAATTAACATGAAAGACACGTAATAGTTCATCAGTATATAGGATTTTTTTAAAGGTGGGCAGCAAAGAATCTAGTATAATAGATTCAAAACTTCCAAACTATTCTGTTCTTTTAGTCTTCCTGCCAAAAAGCACACAGAAATACACTTACATAATGGTTGTGTTCTTGAAAAATTGTATGCAAACCATTTTAAATGTGAATATCCTAGGATAGCTTGCTAATTAGTGGAGCCCTATGGTGATTTCTTTCCAACGACTACCCCAAAATTTGTACTTTTGGGGTAAATACGAAGTTTTCTGTGTTTAAAGGCCATCACCGCTATCAAGTATAGAGTCTTAAAGAGAATCATCATCACCACAACTTCTTTTACAGTAACTCTTACCCCCATCTTTCATGATTTTCTGTCCTAAGGCCCTGCTGCAGCTAGCCTCAGTGGCTCAGAGTTAGGAGAGAGTCTTGCTCCCACTGACAGCTAGTAGAGGAGAGGGTACCTGAAATCCAACTTCAGGTCTTTGTCAGGGTCAAGTGTCATATATGTTGTATATCTTCTGAGGCAGCAGAAGCTGTGGGTGGGGGAGGGTTGGTCCAAACCTACATAACCTCTCTCCACCCTCAGCTGTGGGGGTCCTGCGGAAGTCTATCACCTTGAAGCTGATGACACCACTGTTTACTGTAATATTTACATATCTCTTAATAATTTAACATGCATTAAACTTCCTGCCATTTTTATTAGGTTCATTGGTCATTGACAAAGTTTTTGAGTGTTGTGTCCCTAACCTCATTTCCCCCATGAGCCCTGTGGTTTTCATTGTTGAATTTTACACAGTGGGATGCCTTTTGGGAACTTTCACGTCCCTAAGTCGAGTTATAGTAGAACTGCCTGCATTTCAAAAATAACAGCCAACAGCAAGAAAATCAAGATCATGAACAGAATGAAAATGACTTATAAAATGGAAAAAGTGACCATCTGATTAGAACTGATGGAATTTTAGAGAATTTGTTTAAGAAATTAGCCAAAATCGTCACATATCTTTAATCTCTGTGCCTGGGGAGGCTAAGGCTGGTGGATCTCTTGAGTGTGGAAGTTCTGAACTGCAGTGATGCTAAAACTGATCAGATGGCTTCACTTAGTCTGGCACCAATATGGTAGAGCCCCAGGAAATGGAGGGCCACCAGGCTGCTGAGGAGTTGGTGAACTATACTGGATTAAAACTTCCATGCCAATCAACTATAGAACTGGGCCCATGAGTGGCTGCTCTGCTTCCAACTTAGGCAAGATAGGGGGAGCCCTTGTCACCCCACCCCTAAGAAGAGCAAAAAGCCAAAACACAAACCAATAGAAAAATCAACCTAAAACGAATGGTCCATCAGGTCACCCTGATCCCAAGGCAAAATGTGCAAGTTTAAAAACAGAAAAAGATAGCTACAAAATAAGTTAGGCATATTACCTTAGTTCATCTGAACCAATTTTGGGGGAAACAGTAGTTATTTTGTATTTCTATCTTCACAAAAAAGGGAATAGTTTGCTATCCCTCCCAAAAAACTTTTTTGGATAACTGGGGGAGGGGAAGTTGTTTGGTTTTTTTTAAAGAAGGAAATAAATGCTCTGAACCTAAAAGATAATAAAAACCAACCAAAATGATATTCTTATAAAGATAAGAGGATTTTATGTTAGAGGAGATCTCCCATAATAGGTAGCTACAAAGTCACATTAAAGTAAATTCAAAAGGGCCAAAAAAGAGAATTCTTCTGCCAAGCACATTGTCTATTTGGCTTCACAAAATAATTACTCTACTGAGGATGTAGATAGTGGAATGTGTAGATAAATAGAAACCCAGATGTTTTATCTTTGAAGAGCGATGATTTCATCACACTCACACAGAGGTCAGTATGTTTTTTTAAGAGAGAGAATGTTTTTTACAGAACACGCTAATGGTTACCATGCAGTATCATATACTCAGAGTAGGCAAAGATCTTACAGACCATCTAATATAACCTCTCTAAGATTTATATATAAGGAATTTGAGGTCCAGAGAAGTTAAATGATTTGTCCACATCACAAAGGGAGTAAGTGGCAGAGCTGAAATTAGAACCCAACTATTGTGAATTCAATCCAAGCTGCCTTCAGAGCTAATGGGAAGTGAAGGCCAAGATAACTCAGGATGCAACAGGGTTTTTCTAGATATCTGCAATTTCTACAAGTCAATTAGGGTAGCTAGAAGGCATAGTGGATGGAGTGCTGGGCCCGGAGTCAGGAATGCTATTCTTCCTGAGTTCAAATCCAGCCTCGGATACTTACTACTGACCCTGGGCAAGTCACTTAACCCTATTTGCCTCAGTTTCCTTATCTGTAAAATAAGCTGGAGAAGGAAATGGCAAACCACTTCAGTATCTTTGCCAAAAGGGGTTACGAAGAGTCAGACATGACTGAATGAAAAAAAAAAAGCCCAGTCAATAAACAATTTTTCTTTCCTGATTGTTTTCAAATACAACTCAGTAAGTCACTCCTAGATCTCTTTCCAAGTCTATAGAGAGAAGAGTGAGGACCCTCACTTCATGGCATCTTTTGATGTTCTTCCCATAGTTCTAGCCCTTCTAACCCTAAGGACTTGGGTAGTAATCATCACCTTCCCAGACAAGGTCAAGACTGACCTCCTCTGAAAACTTACTACATCTGTAATTATCTGGAGGAGTTGCTGCTAGACACATGGCCCGTCTCTTCCCTAGGACTCCATTTTTACCATCCACAGCAGAAGTTTTATTTAATTCTGTGGGAG
Source organism: Trichosurus vulpecula (assembly GCF_011100635.1). Classification (NCBI taxonomy): domain Eukaryota; kingdom Metazoa; phylum Chordata; class Mammalia; order Diprotodontia; family Phalangeridae; genus Trichosurus; species Trichosurus vulpecula. The sequence continues at coordinate 255,260,980 of NC_050573.1, forward strand.
CATTTGAGTTTATGCCCCATTAATTTTTCCCTTTGAAAACTGCAAGCTGAAGCCACATCTAACAATTATGATGTTTTCTGGATCCCACGCACATCCTAAAAATGGAAAAATTTATTTCATAGTCACAAAACTAATAGAAAAAATGACTGCATATGAAATACCTAATTTTTTCTTTTTTAATTGTTAAATAAGTTAAATTACTTCAGGCTGCCCTTCCTCCCTCCCCATCCCTCCCAATCCAAATCATTCTTATGTTTATAGCATGCCATAAACACTAGCCTGGCTTTGGAAAGTCTTTCTGACTCCCTAGGAAATTATCCCTTAGGATTAAGTGGCCCAAAATATTTCCTCTCCTGGCTACAGCTTTGATTTCAGTTTTAAATTTAATCTCAAAATGAATTAAAAAAATAAGCAAATGGGTCATAATTAGGCCTCTTAATATTTAGTTTTCACTCAGCCATCATCAGCTACCTCCCCTCACTCTCTCTTCCTCCCTCCATCCCTCTAGGCTGAAGCACATGAATAGTTTTCCAGTTCTTCCTCTTCAAGCCTCAGATGTGTAATGGAATGGAGCCTATGTGGTATCCATCTTTCACCAGCTGTGGCCAGTGTTCTCATGAAAAAGCATCTTTGGGTACTTCCCTGTTAGAGGAAAGAGTACCCACCTTCAAGGGAACTGTTTAGTTAAACTGAGCTCTTTCCTATCCTAAGAAGCCTATAGCAGCTGGTGGATAAAGGACTTTTTAGTTCTTTTATTGTCTCAGATACTATTCTGGGGACCCAAAAATATAACAAGGCACTAAAACAGATTAATCATCTAACAATTATGGTGTTTATATGTTAATAATCTAACAATTAGGACGTTATGACCTCCACCTAGGAAAAGTAGCTTAAGACTAAGCAGGTGGATACATCGCCTGGCATGTGGCAGGCATCATCCATCTGTCCATTTCCATCCTTTTTTCCTTTCTTCCTTCTCTCCCTCCCTCTTTCTTTCTCCCCTTCTCTTCCATTCTTCCTCTTTTCCTCCCTTCCTATGTCCTTATCAAATCAAAGTGCAACTTCAGGAATAGAAGTGGCAGATACAACTATTTCAACAGTCATTTCTCCCCTGGTGGTAACTGCCTGATTGTGGAAATTTCATTGAACAGGTCCCATCACTGGATTAAAAGGTTAACACTAATTTGCTAGGACAACCTACAAGCTTTGGCTATTCCATAGGAGGGGACATAGCTTTGGGTATATGGAAGGACAGAGAAAGTGAATTAGGATGAGTAAGTCTTGTATACTTCCAGTTAAAGGAAGATGACCATGTCAAAAATCTGTCATTCTCAGAGCATGTCCTGCACTGAACCGTATCAAGTTGCAAAACACCACATGATTCTTTCTAGTGAACATGGAGATGTGTGCCTTGTACAAAACCCTTGATCATTAGAGCTCATTAGAGATCCTCTATTCCACTCCCTTCCTTTATTTTTTGATGAGGAAGCTGAAGCTCCAAGTTTCTAAGTAACTTATTCAGTCACATGGATGATTCGCAAACATGATGTTCTATTTCCCAACTCCATGCATTTTCAGTTTGTTCTGGCTTCCTTCAGGACTCAGCTCAAAATGTCACTTTTTACAAAAGGCCTTTTCTGGTCCTTCCTACTACTTGTGACTTCTCTTCTGAGATGGCCTCCCATTTACACTGTATGTAAATTGTATGTATATAGTTATTTGAATATCTCCCACATTAGAATGTGGATTCCTGTATAGCAAGGGTTGTATTTTTTTTTTTTGCCTTTCCTTGTATCCTCAGTGCTAACATAGTACCTGGCAAATATTAAGTGCTTAATAAAAGCTGGTTGACTAAGTGAAAGAGCCAGAATTCACAGTGAGGTACTGTTACTGAGTTCAGCAGTCTTCCCACCGGGCTATGGGAGTGCCATGGGAGAGGTCTCTAAATCTCTCTAATGATAATCCCTGGCAAAGCCTCTCTTTCACTCAGCAAACTGAATCTTTACATGGGTAAGATACAATGCAAATCAAACTCTCACTTGGGGAGGCATTTTAGGAAATGGTCGTGGGGAAAATTATGGTCTAAACTTTCTGTTGCCTGTGAATGTAACCTATGTTTTCAATGTTTAGACAATGGGGAAAAAAATCATTTTTCAGCACTCAAACCAGCAACAGAACCAACTGCACTTGTACTGCTACTATAAGGCATTATATACCATTTCTATTCAAATTCAGAAATGACCCAGTTGTACCAAATTTTGATTAAATAAATGATACAGCAACGTGGCCTTGACTGTTAAAAAAATGAGTTTTTCCTGAAAATCCTTCACTATGTTTCTCCTCTCTCCCCATCCACTGGGAACAGGAATATATTATAGAGTAAGGGAGACAGATTTAGAAGCAATGGTTTCCCCTTCCTCCTTGCTAAACAAATGAAATTCAGCTAAACAAACATTTATATGACTTACGGCTTCAGATTTGGGAGGCACCGGAGGTGGCGGTAGGGCCACATCTGAAGATGATGTTGCTGCCGGCGTCCCAGCAACGGGGAGAGAAGCGCCACATTTTGACCGGATAGAGCTCCTGTAATTATCACATTTGGTTTTGTCGCTCAAGGAACCAGTAAGCGGCTGACAGTCTGTCTTGCCTTGGTCTAGCCAGAGCTCTTCATAAGGGAGCTCTGGTTTGGATGGGAGACACACAGATTCATCACCAACTTCAGGGAAGAGGTAATCACTGCCACTGTCACCAGAGTCTTGGTACTGTAGGGTGTCGTGAGCAAACGGAGTCCACTCCCCTCCCAGATCCCTGCAGCCGTGGAGGTTCACTTCACTGTTGCCATGTAGGTTATTTCCATACACGCAGACAGAGAGCCGGTGAAAGGACTGTGTTAACTCGTCCCGGGCATAGCTGAGGGAGTTGGGGATGTGGTTGTGACCGGAACATCGGCTCTTCTTAGGGCTTTTACAATCGTCATTCCAATCTGTCTTCACGTCACGGACGGCCCGAGAATACTCATCAATGTCAAACTGTTCTTGGCAGACGCTGAGCCAATGCTGGACCAGGGTATCAGGCCAGGCCTCTCCCTTCACAAGGTTTTCCGGGAGGCTGAACTTGGGGACGGTCAAGTGCAAAGGAAAATGCATGGGCAGGACTTTGTTGCCACGCAGCACGCAGCAAACCACTACCGTCTTGGTCTGGATGTTCACAAACTTGTACCTGTGACCTTCACGAATGAAGTGGAGGTCGTACGGATTTCTAGGAGGAGGGCTTGGCACAATCACGTTGACAGGCAGCCTGGTTTTTTCCACAATGTTGCGGATGGTGTGTTCACCCTCTTGCATCTGAAGCTCCAGCGGGCTCCGGGTACTAAATCGGCCCTTGCACTGAAACGGAAGGCTAATACTTTCATTGGTCCTATGGTTCATGCAAATGAGGCACGGCATTTTGCCTTTACCCAGCTTGCCGATGGAATTGAGTTTTCCAATCTTCTTGAAGATTGTGTTGAATCGCGACTTCTCCTTATATGTCTTTGCATAAAGGATTTCTGCCTGCCCCATTAAAGTGAGCTCATCCCCGGTGCAAAGAGTGATGTTGTAAACTTCTGTGTCTTCATTGCATTCTCCCGCAGCGACCTACAAAATACAAAGATCAGCTTTAAAATTTTATTTCCTGCCCTGCTCAGAGAGAGAAAATGTTTTTCCATTAAGAAAAAGAGCAAATAGAATTTTATTACCAGCCAATGAGGTAACATAAGTAAAATTATTGGAGATTATTACCATTACTGCTAATAATAATTATAAAGCAGTTTCTTTGCCTGGTACCTTCCTGATTAACTCAACTAATTCATACTGATGTTATGTTGATTGAGAGGTAGCTAAGTGGTGCAGTAAATAGATCACTAGGTCTGGAGAAAGAAACCTGAATTCAAATTCTGCATCAGATGCTTACTTGCTGTGTGACCATGAGTGAGTCACTTGATCTGTGCCTCCATTTCCTCAACTGTAAAATGGAGATAATAAATCCCTACTTCCCAGAGTTGCTGTGAAGATCACACGAGACATTTGAAAGTGTTTGATAAATACTTCTATCCTTCCTTCCTAATAAAAGTCCTGAGAGTAACTGAAGTAAAGCAACAGAAGATAACAGTCATTCCACCAGCATTGTGATGTTAGACGAGGGTCTTAATGGCAAAACTTGGAATGCTAAGTGAATTAAGTAAAACCTGAGAGACATTTTTTTTCCTTTTTGATAAATGGGAATAAATTTGGGTAATCCACAGCTCTACATGCTACCAGAATCTAAGGTCCTTCAGAGCAGGAATAATTTCATTTCTATCACTGCACTTCTCTGTGCCTGGCACATAAGGAGACACTTAATCAAAGCTTATTGAATGATGTAATTGATTGTGAATGAAGGGCTTGCAGCACAGATAACAATTTATACTCTGCCTATGCTGTTTAGTTTTTCAACTTTCTTTAGAAGCAAATAGTTTAAGTACTTGATTACTATTTCAAATATATATGGCGTCCATTCGTTGTTTGTACTCATTTCTAGTAGCTTAAAACTGCACCAAGACTTTGGGGGCACCCAGAATTTCCAAGATAAGTTTTTTTTTAAAAAGGATAATTCTATTATCTTTATTTTATAAATGAGGAAATGGAGGCTAAATGGTCTGCTTAACGTCACAGAACATTATCATTTGGCGGGGCCTGGATTAAAACAAATGAGTCCCAACTCCCCAAGCTCACTATGATTTAAGGAATTGTAGGATTGCTACCTCTCACATTTTCCTAATGATCCCACTCCTTGGGCTATATTAGGGGTGGGAAGCCTATGGCCTCCAGGCCACATGGGGCCCACTAGGTCCTAAAGGGTAGCCCTTTGACTGAGTCCAAGTTTTATTTGTTCTGTAAACAGAACAAATAAAGGCTTGAGGACCTAGAGGGCGGCCCCATGTGGCCTGGAGGTTGCAGGCTCCTCACCCCTAGAAGAACAAGAACAAGAATCTGGTGTCACCAAAGGGTTGGATCAGGTCTCTTCAGATGTCTTCTGGGAAGCCATCTATCTGGTGTTGTCATCTCAGGGCAAAAGCGAATCACTGCCCTTAAAAGAAATCATGGAAATTCAGCACAGCTAGAAGAGATCAGTCAGCCCTATCCCTTCATTTTTACAGACAAGAAAACCGAGGTTCACAAAATAATGTGACTTGCCCTAAGGTTACATCCAAATGAATGCTGAGACTAGTTTCAAGGACCTCTTATTCTTCTCTAGTACAGAGTTCCTTTCCTCTATACTTTGCATTTCTAGTCATGACGACGCTCAAGTGACACAAGTAAAACAAATTCAGGCTGTGGGGGGTTTTAGGTATTTCCGTATGACTTATTTTACTTAGTAAATATCTCACCATAATAAATAGGCAGTTTATTGTTTGGCTTATTTCAGGTCTTCTGCATATACTCTAATCTTTGCAAGAGGCTTATTCACCTTGGATCAACATAGGATCAAGTCCCCAGGAATGAATTAGGCTTAACCATTTAAAAAAAATAAGGCAGCTAGGTGGCACAATGGGCTTGGAATCAGAGAGACTCATCTCTCTGAACTCAAATCTATCCTCAAACACTTATTAGATGTGGGACCCTGGGCAAGTCACTTTACCCTGTTCTCCTCAGTTCTTCATCTATAAAATAAGCTGGAGAAGGAAATGGGAAATCACTCCAGTATCTATGCCAACAAAACCCCCAAAATGGGGCTGTGGAGAGTTAGAGACCACTGAACAGCAACAAGATTTTAAAAATAATAAAAGTTCATCTGCAAACAATGGCATCCACAAATTATTGGAGCCTAATTTGCCAACCTTACACAATCTGCAAAGAAACTGACATATGGAGAGAATGAACTTCAGCATTTAAGGAAGCATCTCAGCTTTGAAGCTCTATCTTTTGACTTCTAACACAGGAGCTCATTATAAAGATTAGCTTGCTATTACCCCCTAGCCTTTTAGCCTGTTATACAATTATTTTAAAAGCTTTGTCCTTTTATCTTGTGTCAATTAAGAAGGAAATCATCATATTTCTGAATGTAATTTTGCTTGATATGTGGACTTAGGAAGATATCTCATTACTTCTGCCTTTCCAAAATGCCCATCCATTCTACCCAATGCCTCACTCTAAGCCATGATTCTAATAGATTAGCCTTCTCTCTGCCAAGTGGGATTATACAGACTTATTGTGGACATATCTCACAGGCTGTGCAAGCTTCTTGCTTTACAGAACTGTGTTAGCCACTTATATCATAGGGAAAGTGTACATGTTAGAATCATCTAGAATGTTTGGTCATAGGATGACGGGGAAATCTAAAGACCCAAGGTACTGCTGCTTCTTATTGTAAATCTGAAAAAAAAATTGGTTATTTATCCATTTATATTAGGTTAAGGACAAAATTATGAGGAGTTTGGGGATGTGAACCACATGCAACTCTGCTATCCCACTCCCCAAGGTCATACAGCAAACTTCTACCAAAAGGTAGTGACATAAAGCTCTGCCTGAACTTTCAGTTACATCTATCTCACAGGGTCCCCAGGCTTTCTCATTTGTAAAATTCAGAGGTAGACCCAGGTCCCTTTTGAATCTAATATCCTGTAAGTCTACCACTCTTCCATTTTGAGCACTTTTTGCTATCTTGAGGACTGATCCTAAGAAGCAATGGACATATGCCCTTACCCTAATTTGCCTCTACACACCCACGTATGCATCTACCCACATTCACACCTCCCCTGCCCCCCACATACACACACCCCCCAGCTTAGATGGATAGTAGCTGTCAAGGAACACTAACATACCAGGTGAAAGCAGGGACTACTCTCTGAAAGGTTCCTCCACTTTGTGTATCAATTTTTTATATCGTAAGAAACCAGAAATAAAGGAGCTAAGTGCACAGATTAAAGAAATCAAAACTACCTCTGCAAAATGCTGCTATCTGGGTATGTTCAACAAGAACAAGATTTCTGTGTGTATTTGTGTGCATGTACACGTGTGCGTTTACTTCTAAAATAATAAAAAAGCTGTTGCTACTTCCATACAGAAAAGAAATGGGACCTATGTGGACAAATCTGCAATTCTATGCTTCCCCATCTGAGGTCATCATTCATGTTAGCAACTAGCCACTGCCTAAATTATGAGGCTATCTCATTCACCAATTTTGTGGTCGATGCTTGTGATAGATAAAGAATGCCATAAATAAATGTTCTTCCTCGGGCATGGAAGCCAACAATCTCCCCGGACTTGTGAAGAAGTGATTGATTTGCTTCTGTGTTTCTTTTTGTAGCCAATAGAAAGAATGCATTCCTTCTGAGTGCTTAAGTATGTGTGCCTGGTTACCATTTTTTTCCCCCAGTTTCAATGTTTCCTGAGAGGAAGTCATTCAAACTGTGTTATCTAAACAACCCTAATAGGTCTAATCCAGGAAACTATCAGGATTTTATTATCCACAATACCCATCCAGAATTTATACCCCATGGTAAAGCAACATTTTTAAACGCTGACGTAATAAAGAAAAATGTATGTATATTTTTATTGAGAGCTTTGGCAACCATTCTCTCTGACTATCAGTTCTACAAAGATCTAACCTATATAAAACAGATAGGAATTCAGACTGGGGGAGTAGCATTCAGGATCAATTGCCAATAGGGAATACATATTTTATGAACATTAGGATACGTTCTCATACTAGCAATTTCACAAATTTATTTCTCTGTGAGGACCAGATATTACCATCATCGCTATTTTTTCTTTTCTCTGTTGTGTTTCTGGAAAGAAAGTGACCCCGTCAAGGAAGCGAAAAAGCATGATGGTGGTTTAATCTGGGGTAATAAATACTGATAACTGGGAGCTTAGTAAAAGATCTACAAAATCTTACTGGTAGAACATAATTATATCTCAAAATACTAAAATTACTAACTTTGTAAATTTTCAAAAGTGTTTAATTCATTCCTTAATGAATTAGGAGAATAAATTACTTCTGTCTTATTAACTATAAAAGCTTTTGAAAGGTGGAAAGCATAATCCATAATTTATATGAGTTGTAGTCAAACTCATCTAAACTCCACCTTCTAAAGCTGCTTTCAGTTGCCAAATTTCCCAATTTCGTAACACTGACACCTCACCTATGTGGAATGTAACGGCTTCTCTTTCTCTCAAATATACACACGCAGGGACACACACAACAGATACACACAGAACAGAACGAAAGAAAAAAGAAAGGCTTCTGGACAGCTGAAATAGTCATACACTAAAGCTCATGAACTTTACTAATAGTAGTGCTGTCACCAGCACTCACTCAGAGTCTAATATTTACTCTTATTATAGACAATTATAGCAAGCTTGGTTATCTGGTTTCCAAGTCCACAGCAAGATTAGAAGGAACAAATCAGAAGAGGGGAAAGGACTATTCAAGGCAGACACACCAACAGCAGTAAAAATTCACAACAATGGAAGAGACAAAAATGCCATAGAATTCAAAAGTAGAGTAACATATAGTCATGGGATAGGCAGGTCCCTCCTCCCCCATCTCAACAGGCCCAAAGTACAATTACTAGATGACAGCACATGATGATGACCACGAATCATCACACAAGTAGTAAATTAGGTTTAAAATGCTCTGCTTAAGAAAGCAGGGAGGTGGGGCAGCTAGGTGGTGCAGTGAATAGAGTGCTGGCCCTGGAGTCAGGAGGACCTGAGTTCAAATCCAGCCTCAGATACTTTTATACTTGCTAGCTGTGTGACATTGGGTAAGTCACTTAACCCCAATTGCCTTGCCTTCCCCCTTTCAAAAAAAAAAAAAGAAAGTGGGGAGGGAAGTCGTGAGATGTATTTTTGAGAGGTTTCCACCCAAAGTAGTTAAAATTAAAATATGTATGTATCAAAATTTCTATGGTTAAAGCTATTCAGAATGAATCACTGAGAGGTCTATCTAGTAAAATATTTTACTATGTGCTAGCAGTGCTGAGTTGAACTATACAGACATTTTTGGCAAAATATGAATTTATAACAATTCTGAACTTTCTGGCATCATTAGATACTTGCTCTGTATTAGACAAGAAAAAAAGATGATTCTCTCCTGAACATAAAGAATAGAAAATAGGAGTGTTATTGAGGAAGTACTTAGGAACTAATAAACATGAATGAACTGAAAAAAAAAAGCATTAAAGATTTCTTGGGACATCACTTCATGTTACAATAAACACTGACCATGGAAGACCAATTTCAGTGCAGAAGGCCTGCCACTGAAACCATTCATGGGAAAAAAAGGCTTTAAGCTGGCTTTTACTTTTTAAAAAAAGCAGCTATGCTTAAAAAAAGCAAACCAGGGCCAGTTGAATTTTTGACAACATCAAGCAAAACGACATTCAGTTAGTCTGCTATCAAGACATTTACAAAGTGACTTTTATGCATTTGTTTTATTAACAATTTTTGAACCTGGGATCCACGTTACTATAAAAATGAGAGACACACTTGACCTTTCTAGGAGAGAGGCAATGTCTCTGTGATTTTAACTTCAATCCATTAAGAAGTATTTATTCAGGTGCAGGTGTGCTAAATGCCCAGGTTATAAATCCAAAGAAGGAAACAATCCTTCCTGAAAATGATCACCTGTAGGCGAGGGTGACAAGTACACACCCTGCCACATTTTCAAGGTCCCTCGGGTAACTGAGAACTCTAGAGATAACAACATTTGTGATCACGAGCTGACTTTCATTGCCAGGAGGGTGGGAAAGATCTCTAAATTTCTTAGTTAATTGCACTAATCTCATTAAGCTTCAGGTCTCAACTAAAATTTCAGTGGGCAACATGAACTATTTGGTGCTTAGTCATCTCTTCCAAATAAGTGCTTCCAAAAACTTTTTTTTTTAAATCTCTGCTTCCAGTAAAGATCTCAAGGGCACAACTCTGTTAATCTTGTTCTACCATGAAAAGCAGCTGTTCACTAAATTTATATATTTTTTTGCAAGTCTGGCACTGTGACTCCTCAGTCAGTGCAGGGAGCTTCATCACACTATTCAACAACTCAGCCTGCAAATGTGGCCTCTTTGGGGTTGCCTGGGGTATTGAGACTCCAATAATTTGTCCAGGGTTACAGGCTTGGTATGTGTTATAGCTGAGTCTTGAAGTCCAAGGCCAGTTCACAATGATGCCCCTAAATAATCGTTTTCCAAAAAGGAATTCTTTGAAGGGCCTTATTTTGTAATGCATTACCTAACAGAGAACTTTTTGCTTAAATTGATGATAATGATGATGACAGTGCTTTCAGGTGTGAAAAGCACTTTACAAATATTATTTCTTTTAAGCCTTACAACAATCCTCTAAGGTAGGTGCCCTTATGATCCCCCTTTTACAGATGAGGAAATTAAAACTGAGATGTTTTTAAGTCACTTGCCTAGATCCACACAGCTAATAAGTGCCTGAGGCCAGATTTGAACTCAGATGTCCCTGACTCTTGAGAACTCTCAACTGGTAAAATGATTTTCACTCATCCTACAGAAGGATAGGGTAATAAAAGGCGTGAAATGTGTATATCTACAAGTAATTCTAGTTGCCAAGCTCTGACTCAATCTATGTTATGGGTTAAGCAGTATATAGGAAATAAGGATTTGTGATCCAATCAGCTGCCAAGTTCTGCCATTTTCTACCTGCTATCACCTCTTCTACCAAGCCTCTTCTGTTATACTAACACAGCTACCACATTAATTAAGGCTTTCTACACTTGTTACTGAAACAACTTCCTTGTTGGGCTCTCTGCCTCAGGTCTATCACCATTTTGGACTATCCTACACATTGCTGCTCAAGTAATTTTCCTTAAGCACAGATCTGAGTTACTCAATCAACTCCAGTGGCTTTCAATTGTTTCTAGAATAAAATGTGTTTTTCTGTGCAGCTTTTAAAGCCCTACTTACCCTGACCACAACTCATCTTCACAGTCTCATTGGAAATTACTCCTTCTGAACTTTACATTTCAGCCAAAGAGGCTTCTCTGTTCCTCACACAGGATTCTCTTGTCCATGCCTTTCTAATAGCCAAAGGCCAGTGTTTGACTCTTAAAGCCCCTTCATAACTTGACTCCTTCCTACCTTTTCAGCCTTACTTACACCTTACTTCCCTCCATACACTCTATGATCTGGTGACACCAGACCCCTTGCTGTTCCTCGAAACGGACACTGAATATTTTACAAGACTGCACATGTACAACCCTATATTAGATTGCTTACCGACTCAGGAAGGGAGGAGAGGAAGGAGGGAGGGATAGAATTTGGAACTCAAAGTTGAATGTTAAAAATTGTTTTTACATGTAATTTGGAAAAAAAAATTAAAAAGAAGAAAGAAAGAAAACGACACAATCTCTCAGTTCTGGGCATTTTCATGGGCCAATGACACTGGAATTCTCTCGCTCCTCATCTCTGCCTCCTAGCTGCCCCAGCTTCCTTCAAGGCTCAGTTAAAGGCCAACCTTCTCCAAGAAGTTTTTCCCAGTCCTTTCCCTCTGAGCCTACCCCCAATTTATGCTCTTTACATCTTCTTTGTACATAGTTGTTTTCATGTTGTCTTCCTCATTTAGACTGTGAGCTCCTTGAGGTCAGAGGCATTTTGGGGGCTTACTATCTCTAGGACTTAGCCACTGCCTGGCACATGGCATTTGATGAATTCTAGTTGACTAAATAAATGGCAGAGCCCTATTCTTGGAGCATGTTCCTTTCTTTACCTCTTCCTTATTGAGTCCCCCTCTTCCTTTGAGATTCAGCTCAAGCACTATTTTCTTTTTTTATTATTATTAATTTATTTATTTTTCGTTTTCAACATTTGCTTCCATAAGTTTTCAATTTTCTCTCCGTCCCTCCCTCCTCCCTCCCCAACATGGCCAGCAATCCGATATAGGCTCTACATATACACTCCCATTAAACATATTTTCACATTAATCATGTTGTATAGAAGAATTATAACGAATAGGAGAAACCATGAGAAAGAAAAAACAAAACAAAAACCAAACCAAAAAAAAAAGTCTGCTTGCCTCTGCATTCAGACTCCAAGGTTCTTTCTCTGGATGTGGATGGCATTTTCCATCCTGAGTCCTTTGGAACTGTTTTAGGCCCTTTCAAGCATCATTTTCTTCATTCAGCCTTTCCTGATCCCTGTCAACTGCTAGTGCCTTATCTCCCCAAATACCTTGTATCAAACTTTGTAGTTGACTGGGGGTTTTCTTGACAAAGATGCTGGAGTGGTTTGCCATTTCCTTCTTGAGTTCATTTTACAGATGAGGAAACTGAGGCAAACAGGGTTAAGTAACTTGCTCAGGATCTCACAGCGAGTAAGTGTCTTAGGACACATTTGAACTCAGGAAAAAGAGTCTTCCTGACTCCAGGTCTGGCACTCTATCCACTGCACCACCTAGCTGCCCCTTAAATTTAACTACTTTGTATATATTAGTATTAATTCACTTTATATTTATACTGCATATACCTAACTTGTCTTTCCTATTTGAAAATAAGTTGATTGAGAATAGAGTTTGTTTCTTTGTTTGTACATGCATCCCCTGCAACTAGCAGCATCCAGAACATAGTATCTAATAAGTGTTTGATGACTGATTAAATTGAATTTATTAAGCACCTACTAATGTGTGTGGCACTCTGCTAGACATACGAAGACAAACATGAACAGGGTCTGCCCTCGGGAACTTATATTCTGTAGGGGTGGGGGGATACACATAGACAAGTGAGCTTAGTACAAGGCTAACTGAGAAAGAAGCTAGAACTGGTAATAGGGAGGGAGATCAGGAAAGGCTTTATAGAGGAAATGGCAACTGACTTAAGTGTTGCAGGAAGCCAGGGTGGGAATAAGGAGGGAGTGAATTCCAGGTAAGGGGAACAGGTTGTAGGTATGTGCAGATAGCAGAGATGGAGTTTGCAAAGTGACCAGTAGTCCATTTTGACTGAAATTCAGAGCGCATAAATGGGAGGCATAAAGAATATGGCTCAAATGTAAAGAGTCAGACAGTGGAGGGACTAAAGTCTAAAATTTAAATTTTTATCTTTGAGGCAACAGGGGGCACTGTTTTCTGAGCAGGGGGTATGATGATAGACTCTGTCTTGGGAAGATAATTTTGGCAGCTGTGTGCAGAAGAGACTGAAGTCAGACTGATCAGTTTGGATGCTATTACATCAGTCTATGTGAAATGACCAGGGCTCCAACTAGAGCAGGGGCTATGTGAGAGAAAAATCACAGAAAAGAGAGTGTAAAGGCACTGTTGATATAAGATGAGGCCACTGATTTGACATGGTTAGGTTGGAGAGTGAAGAGTCCAAGCTGACCCTGAAGTTGAGACCCTGGACGACTAGGATGATGATGGTACCCTCAACAGAGGTAGGGGGTTAGGTGGGTAACATACCTGATTCCATTTTGGACACGTTGAATTTGAGATACCCAAAGGATATCCAGGAGGAAATATCTAGTTGGCAGCTTACGAATAATTGGAATTCATCAGGGGGTTAGATGTGGGGGTCGTGTATATTGAGACAATAATTAAACCCATGGGATTTGGTGAAATCTCCAAGACATCCCAGGATAGGGCCCTGGGGAACTCTACAAGGAGTCAGAGATTAATAATGTTTTAGGAAAGTAGGTTGGGAAGTAGCAGTTAAACAGTTAAGGAAAAAGCAGAGTTATAAAAGACAAGGGATAAAGAGAATTCAGGAGAATGGGGGCAGGAGGAAAGACACTGTCAACAATACTGAAGACAGCAGGGAAGTCAAGGAGTACTGAGTCCTGAGAAATAATGTTAGTCTGAGCAGGTAAGAGATGATGCATAACCCTGGCGAGCAGACTAGTGGGATTGGAAATTAGATTGAAAAAGGGGTTGAGGAGTAGAGTCAGGCAGTAAAGACAATTCTCGTAGGTGTCTGGTAGTGAAAGGAAGGGGAGGTAAAAGACAAAAGCTTGAGGGAGGACAAGGTTAATGAATTAACCTTTAATTAATTGATTTTTTTTTAAGGATAGGGTAGAGATCTGAGCATACTTTTAGGCAGTAGGAAAAAGACCCAGTAAATAGTGGGAGACTCAAGATGGGCATACGGAATGATTGCCAGGGTCATAGGTAGAGGATGGGTAAAAGGGCTGGCCTTGGGGACAAAGCACCACTTCTTTTTTAGATATCAGAGAAAAGGAAGAAGATTGGATGAAGCTGTAGAAGGGTTATGGGGTATGAAATTGGGGAGAAAAGAGTGCTCACAGCAAAAGGTCTTGATTTTTTTCAGCAAAGTAATACAAACTAGCCTACCTTCCCAGCCTTCCTACACATTACTTCTCCTTCACGTATTCCAAGGTCCAGCAGAACTGGCCTACTTAAGGCTCACGCACAGCATTCCATCTGTTATGTCCATGCCTGGAATGCATCCCTTTCTCACCTCTTCCTCTTCCAATGCCTAGCTCCCTTCAAAGCTCAGCTCAAGTGTCAATGTCTACGGGAGGGCTCTACTGATCCCCCAGCTAGTTACTGGTGCCTCCTCAAGCCCTGCCCCAATTCCTTTGATTCAGTTTGTATATATTTTGTATTTAGATGTGTGTATGGCTTCAGGATACTTCTTGAGTTTACCTTGGCCCACCCACATCCACTCCATGGCGTAAGGCTGGGAGGTAGAGCTAGGGTCCCTGTGTCTAAGCAGCACCACGGCACATTGAGGGCTTAAATTTAAAAAAATAAATAAAATTTTTAAATTTAATTTTTATTTAATTTTTAATTCATTTATTCACAGAACTTCCCTCTGATAAAAATAAGTTCCTTGAACACAATATCTCTTCATTTTTTTCTTTGCACTTCAGTGCTTCACATAGGGCCTGGCACATAGTTGTTTCAGTCACGTCCAGCTCTTCGTGACCCCATCTGGAGTTTTCTTGGTAAAGATTCCGGAGTGGTCTGCCATCTCCTTCCCCAATTTTACAGATGAGGAAACTGAAGGAAACAGTATAATGACTTGCCCAGGGTGACAGAGTAAGAGTCTCAGGCTGGATTTGAACTCTTGACTCCAGACCTGGTGCTCTATCCATTGCACCTCCCTGTTGATTGACTGCTGGGAGAGGGGCCATGAAGAAAGCATTGAGGGAGAGAAGTTTTGGAAATAATAGTTACTCAGGGGAGTGGGAAAGAATCAATCCAGATAATCATCGTTTTCCTGCGCATCAATGAAGGCCAAACTGAGATTGGATAAAATGAATTTGTCATGGATTCGGCTGACCTGGTGTTGTTACTTAGAGCATTCGGAAGCCTGGAAGAATGACTAGAGAAGGGAGAGGTGAGGCTGACCTAAGGCGGAGGATTAACAGAACATGAGAACTAGTACACAGTCTATACAATCACTATGGATACTTACAATATGAGGGTTTGTTTTTTTAAGGATCTGCTTCAGGCATGTTTGTTATCCTCATAATCTATCACCCACATATCTAAAATCCGTAACGGAAGCAGCAGTACAGCAGGGATAAAAGGCTAAGTGGAATTATGAAGATATTAGTTTAAGTCCTGGCTCAGCTACAAACTAGCTATGTGACCTTATGCCAAGGACAGACTAGAAGAGAGAGGGGCAACACTGACAGATAGGACACTAGATTTGGAGCCAAGAAGATCTGAGTTCCAATGCTGACTAGCTGTGTGACCCTGGGTAAATCACTCGACTTTTACGCCTCAGTTGCCTACTCTGTAAAATGAGCAGGTTAGATTATTTATCTCATAAGGGCTCAGCCATCCTAAAAATTCAGAGTCCAATTTTTAAAAATGAATGTTAAAAATTGACCGTATATGTAACTGTGGAAAAATAAAAAAAATTATAAAAAATTTTAAAAGCTCAGCATTCACATGTTGCTAAGAATTGAGGATTTTATAACTTCTACTAAATTATTCTACCATCTGATTCTTAGTCATTTTTCCCAACAAGGTTACACTCTCAGTTGTCCCCTGAGTTTTCTGACTCTAACTTCTTTTTTAATTTCACCTGTCAAAAAGGAGGCAACACTGAAATATTTTCCCACATGCTTTGGTAGCTATGGTGATGGGTACTCACTGTCTTGCCAAGAGCTAAGTGCCAAAATGAGTAACCCAGACAGCACACGGGCAAGCCAGGGCTGCTATCATGTAGCTCCTCCAGAGGTCACTTAGTCTAGTTTTCAAGTCACATGGGGTAGAAGTGGCCCTTCAGATCTGAGTGGACATGGGTAATTCCCTGCCTCCCTAAGCATGCCCTGTAAACCACAGACAAAGCTCACAATTCCTGAGAGGGCTTCTATTCCCAAGCCCAAGAACTGTTAAGTGTCTACTCTGCCTCTGGGAAGCTGGTGATGGAAAGATTCAGAAATAGGAAGCAGCACTGCTTGTAATCATAATAATTTTAGAACATAATAACTTTAAAACATTCAGGATTTCCTAGGTCCAGGGCTCCAAGGGTCATAAACTTAGAACTGGAAGAGATCTTGGAAAGTCATCTAACCCAGTTCCCTCGTTATACAGATGAAGAAACCAAGCCCCAGAAAGAAGAAGTGATTCACCCATGGTCGCATAGGAAGTGAGAGTGGATAACAGATCAATGAGCTAGAATTGGAAGGAATTTCAGAGGTCATCTTGTCCAACTTCCTCACTTTACCCTTATAAAATGTGTATCTATCTAATACAAATACAGCCGGCCCATATGTGCCATGGATAGATATTGGATGTGGGAATCTGTGCCTTCACCAAGAGCCTAGCACTGACCTCTTACAAACTGCCTCTCCTCAACTCCTCAGCTAAGTGTTTCCCTTCCTGGGAGTATGTAACATCACAGGTGTAGCAATCTCTTAGCCAATCAGGAGTCACCTCTCTTTCATTCAGTGTTAAGGAAAGCCCTAGGCTTGGGCAAAAGTGAGATTAACTACAAATGTGGAAAGAGAGGTGCAGGGAAATTAAGTGAATTCTCCAAAGTCACTCCAGTAGTAAGCATCACAAACGGGATGGAAACCCAATAGCTCTCACTCCAAACCTAGTCCTCTTTCTATCCTGCTATAAGAGATGGGATTTAAGCCCAATATTTAGTACCTTTTTCTCTGAACCATGCTTCCTCTATGACCAAGTATAGCAGCTGGTCGAACTACAGTAGAACAGAAATGGAGAACAAAACGCTCCATAATACCAACAGATAATTCTGACTCTTTCCCCTCCCTTCCCTCAATCTGAAAAGATGGTGGTAAAACTGTTCAGACAGTTAGCTTTGATTAAAAGAAGTATGTTTGGGCAGCTGGAGTGTTGAGCCTGGAGTTGTGAAGATTCATCTTCCGAATTCAAATCTGGCCTCAGATGCTTCCTAGCTGTGGGATTCTGGGCATTCTGGGATTCTATTTGCCTCAGTTTCCTCATCTGTAAAATGAGCTACAGAAGGAAATGGCAAACCACTCCAGTATCTCTGTCAAGAAAACCCCAAATGGGGTTTCCTGAAGAGTTGGATACAACTGAACAATAAGAAATGTGTGAGTGTGGTGTAATGCAAAGAACATGGGATTTTGAATCAGACAGTACCTGGGTTTGAATCCTAGTTATTCTACTTACTACATGATGGTCTGCAAGTCACCTAACTTTTCTGCACCTGAGTTCCTCCATCTGAAAATGAGGTAGGGGGTGGGATTATAGATTATTTCTAAGGTCCCTTCCAGCTATAGGTCCTAGAACCTTCTAAGTTTCTTTTCCCAATCATCTTGTTTCATCTAGCAAGAAAAAATGATCCTTGCACTACTATTACCAAAGCTACTTTACAGAAGGTAGCATGTTAAAAATAAATAACAATTGTACAATGAGTTGTCTGCTACATAGTTTTAAGTGAAGCTCTTGGAATTTTCATTTTTAAGAAATATTTGGTATTCATTTGGGGCTAGACTTTAAAAATATTGGAGTGTTTAGAATTTCAGGTTTTTAAATGAGCATTTTTTTTAAATGTCCCTTTAATGAACAGTGTGGTTAAGAGTCTTATGACTCACAAAGCTCAAGGTCAGGACACATTTTCAATGAGGTAGAAGACTAAATTGTCAGCTGGGGCAGCTGACTCAGATAGGCAGGTACCTTCTGACTTTCAGAGTAAAGTTCATGAGGGTGTGGAAGAAACTGAGACCCAGGAAGCTCATATTAGCCCTTCCCATCTGCCCCCTCCAACCCAAAACAAAACCCTGGAAAACAACAAAACAGAATAAGGTGATAAAAATCAAAAATGACAAAACTGGTAAAGACCAGGATTTTTAGGAAAGGAAAGAGAAAAACAAAAGCCTTCCAGAGAGTTTAGGGCAGTGCCTCCGAATCCCCGAGGTCCTAGATTCCAATGCTATCTCTAGCATATGCAGGCTGGGTCACCCTGGGTAAGTCTCTTAACCTCTTAGTGCACCAGGCAACTCTCTAAGACTACATGCTGTAGGGGAGTTAATGTTGACACCCCATCTACCAGCTCCATGCTTTACCACTGATTGTGCTCTAAGACCCGAATACTCTCCCTCTTGACTTCTGCCTACTGGCTTCTTTCAAGACTTCCATCAAGATTCAGCTCAATCCTTACCTTCTGAAAGAAGCCATTCCCAGTCCTCCTCCCTGCATGCAGCTATGTAGTGCAGCAGACAGAGGGCAGGTCCTGGAGTATGGAAGACCTGAGTTCAAATCTGCCATCAGAGTTGTAGTAGGCGTGTAACCATGGTCAAGTCACTTAGACTCTGACTGCTTCAGTTTCCTCAACTGTGAAATGGGGGTGATAACAGCACCTATCTCCCAGGGTTGTTGTAAGAATCAAATGAGATAATACTTGTAAAATGCTCAGCAAAGTGACTGGCACACAGTAGGCACTTAATAAATGCTTTTTTGCTTCCTTCCCTTCTCTCTGATTGCTAGTGCCTCCCCTCTGAGATTACTTTGCATCATCTCTGTGTATATAATGCATGTGCATGGTTATTTGCATGTTGTCTCCCCAATTAGAATCTGAGCTCCTTGAGCGCAGGGTTGGTGTTCTGGCCCCCTTTTGTGCCCCCCAGTGCTTGGTGTGTAGTACCTAGTGTAGCACACAGTAAGCAATTAATAAATGAATGCTGACTGACTGATTCACCTGCCTTAGCAGAGATAGTAAGAGCTCCCTACACTGATAAAATCTCAAGTCTCAACAACAAGGACAACTAGAAGCAATAGAGAAGAGCCCGTCATACGTATCTATGCGTCATCAGCGCCTGGCACAGGGTCTTACCTGGCACGGAGTGAGCAGCCAATTACAGGTGCTGAACTGAATTCTATTACCTGGAGCGTGGCACTTAGATTCTCTGGCTCTCAGTTTCCTCATCTGTAAACTGAGGGGCCTTCAGGCTCCTAGATGGCCTCCAAGGTCCCTTCCAATCCCAGAACTATGATCCTATGAGTTCCTGTGAACTGAAATCCTGGGGTCTCTGCAACTTAACAGTAACAACGCCACTAGCTAACATTTAGGAAGCTCTTGGGAAGTGCTTTTATGTTTAATATATGATTAACTTATTTGAGCCTTAGAACAACTCTGTAAAATTGTGATGCTAAATGTATTATCCCCAGTTTACAGATAAGGAAACAGAGGTTAAGTGGCTTGCTCAGGTCACACAAATAGTAAGCGTCTAAGGCTGGATTTGAACTCGGGTCTTTCTGGCTTCAAGTCCATCACTCTCTCCGTTATATCAGCTCTATGGGCCTCAGTTTCCTCATTTGAAAAGAATTGGGTCAGAAAAGGTGATCTCATGACAATAACAATCTATTGCTATACACACATGGGGGGTGTGTGTGTGTGGTTATGACATTATACCAAGTAACTGTCCATCAGCCAATGAGCAAACATTTATTAAGCGCTTACTATATGCCAGGCATAGTGCTGGGGATACAAAGACAGGCAAAAACACCATCCCTGCCCCACAGGAACTCACATTCTAATGGGAGAGACAGCGTACAAATAACTATATACACAGGTCGTACATGTGTGTCTCTGTATGTGTGCATATATTAACATTATCTCATGTTATGATATAATACCGTATCTTATGATATAGAAGATATATCACATATTATGTCATGTTTTATATACACACAGGCATGTATAAACACACTTAAAATATTGGAGGTGACCTCTGAGGGAAGTCAATAGCAGGGTCAGCGTGGAGGAAACTAGAGAGAAGGTGGGAGCTGAGTCTTGAAGCAGGCTGGGGAAGCTGGGAGGGAGAACATTCTAGGCACAGGATTGTTTCTTTTGGCTAAGTTATTATAATAGTTAGCCATTAATTCTAAGTATTAGCCTCTTTCAAATCCCATTAACCTCACCTGGTCTCATTTATGTCTCACTTAAAGTGGGACAGGATGAAATTTTTACAATTTCGTCGGAAATCACCATGTCACCTGCCCACTGTCTGCCTTACATGCCAATGAGTGTCAGCCAGCTTCTTTATTTTTTCCAATGGTAATAACGCACATACAAAAATGCATACTTTCCCCAATATAAACACCACACATATGCTTCTATCTCCATATATCAGTATAATATGTCTGAAAATTTGCAAAAATGTATGTGCTTGGCAAAATAAATAGCCTCAGCCTGCTGCTTTCTATTAGGAAGCTAGTTCATGAACATCTTAGTTCAAATACGTCTTTAGACACTTATTAGCTGTGTGGCCCAGGGAAAATCACTTAACCTCTGTCTGCCTGAGTTTCCTCATCTCTACCTACCGCTCAGGGTCATTGTGAGGAGAAAATGGAATGTTTGTAAAGCATTTTGCAAATCTTCAAGTGTTACATAGATGTGAGCTACTGTTGTTATTATTATTGCTAATAATTACTAGCTCTTATTAGCTAACCTACAGAGTAAAAAGACCTCCTCCTAGCTTCCCCAGCCTGCTTCAAGACTCAGCTCCCACCTTCTCTCTGGTTTCCTCCAGGCTGACCCTGCTATGGTCTTCCCTCTTAGGTCACCTCCAATATTTTAAGTGTGTGTATATATAACATGACATAATATGTGATATATCTTCAATATCATAATGTATGATGTTATACCATATGAGTAAGAACTATCTAGACAAGAGTTCATGAGTGAAGATGGTGGGGGGGGTCTTATTTTGCTAATGAAATCAGTCAGCAATATTTCTTCCTGGAGTACTTTATGATTACTTTCTATAAGAAAAAAATATCCTGGTTTCGTAAAGAAAGTGTTTAGAGTAGTTTACTTCAGGCATGTTAAAGACTTTTTTTAAAAAGAAGTTTTGACCAGGGTAGAGATAAGGGAAGCAAGTTTATTTCACCAATCAAACAATTTTTAAAAAATTATTTAGAGAGTCAATACAATGTAGGGGATAGAAAGATGGCCTTTGAGTCTAGAAGACCTGGGCTAGGTCCTGCTTCTGACATATACTGGTTGACCTGAGACAAGTCATTTAACTTTTCTGGTGCCACAGGCTACTCTCTAAGATCCCACGTTTCAATGGACGTGCTGTTTTCACTGGTAGAGAGAGTTTTAGGGCACTTCTATCCCTTAGATGGATGGAAGGTATCTTTTCACAGCAGACTCAGTGAAATTTCAGGGACATAATCAAAAATGCCACAGAGATGTGATAACACATTGGATCCCTATTGTTAATTCACCATGGGCATTGAGCCTTCATTCATGAATGCGTATGTTTACCCTGTACAAATATAAGTAAATCTACAGATGCAACCAAATCACTTTTAAATCTTTGTCCTATGTATTTCTAATGTATAACACAAATTTCCAATGTAAACTCAGATAGGTAGCTAGAAGGCGCAATGTATACAGCACCAGGCCTGGAGTCAGGAAAGACTCATCCTTCTGAGTTCAAATTTGGCCTCAGACACTTACTAGCTGTGTGACCCTGGGCAAGTCACTTGATCCTGTTTGCCTCAGTTTCCTCATCTGTAAAATGAGCTGGAGAAGGAAATAGCAAACCACTCCAGTATCTTTGCCAAGAAAACCTCAAATGCAGTTGCGAGGAGTTAGGCACAACTGAACAAAAATGCGAAAAACTTTTTTTTTTAATGATAATACAAGGATTTGTGATTTTATCAGTACGGATACTCCTGCTACACAGAAGACAGGCAGATTTTATCAATCACACTACTTTTTTAACTTGGAAAGTGGTTCTCAAGAGTTGAGAGAGCCCAGAACTTCACCAACCAATGTCCAACCTGGTACTGAAGCTCTCTGAACTTAACTAGCCTGGTCTTGGGCTCAAGCAGAGCTAAAGGTATTGTTTTCTTGTTCTCTTATACCTTTCTTGCATTAAGTTCCAAAGTGGCATGGCTTTGGAACTTTGTAAAGCAGACCTATAAGAAAGGAACAGAATGATTTCAAGCTCATCTGAAAAAAATAGAATTTCTTTGGACTATTAACATTTATACTGTTACTGTGCTCCTATATGAAGGTTTTCTAGCTTGGTAGGATTTTCCAATCGATCAATCAGTTAACATTTATGAGGGCCCAAGGTCACCCCTAATGGGATAATGGCATCACAGCAGGACTTTAGAGATTTAAGATAAAACAAAGAAAAAGCATATTTTTTTCAAGAATGAGGCAAATCACGATGTGACAACCAAATGGTTGTTAACTGCTAACAGTCCGAGAAACTAAAACATATCTTTATGCTTAATTCTTCATGAGGAAATATTTTATGTTAGCAAGGAAAATATACATATACATACATATATATAGTTACATTGGAAATTTGTGTTATACATTAGTTAAAGGTTTTCCACTTGACTCTAAAGAATAGAATTTTACTTACTTCTACGAAATTTAGGTGATAAAACATCCTGAAAGCAAATTTTAAAGAGAAATAGCCAATATTTTGAGCTCCTTGACAGCAGGGATGATTTCAATTGGGCACTTAAAAATTGTGAAATAAATGAAAAGATAAACCTTGACAGGGGTTACCTGTCTCTAATGACTTGAAAAATGATGCCAAACTTACTTAAGTTTACTGAAAGGGCATTTTCCACAAGACTATCAGAGTTTAGCCACAAAAGATTATATAATGTAGAGAAATCATTCTGAAGTACATAAGAGATGGGTAGATTTGGAAGAGGAGATAGAGTTATAGATCTGGTTGGATTTCTTTGTATGTATGAATATTCACTAACACCCAATCCTATGGATTATAATAATGACAGTCTGCATTTATAAAGCACTTTAAGAGTGATTTACAAAGCACTTTACATATATTAATTCATTTGATCCTCATAACAATTCAGAGTTTAGGTGCCATTTATCCCCACTTTAGAAATAATAGAACTAAGTTTCAAAGAAGTGGCCCAGTAGATAAGAGTACTGGGCCTGCAGTAAGGAAAACTCATCATCCTGTGTTCAAATCTAGCCTCAGACACTTACTAGGTGTGCGACCCTAGGCAAGTCACTTAACGCTATTTGCCTCAGTTCCTCATTTGTAAAATGAGCTGGAGAGGGAAATGGCAAACCACTCCAGTATCTCTGGTAAGAAAACTCCAAACGGGATCAGCAAGAATTGGACACAACTGAAACAACTGAACAACAATAAAATATACTGCACTGGGTCACACAGTAAATGAGTATTTGAGGCAGGGTTTGAATCCAAATCTTCCTGGCTTCAAGTATAGGCCTCTATTCACTGTGTCACCTAGTTGTCTCTAGTATTACTAAGTTAGAGATGTGTCATCATGTCTAACCTATAATAGAAGTTACTAAAATTCCAATAACTCTACTCATAAAAAGATGAAAAAACTTGCAGTTTTAAAGAAAACAAACACATAAACTCTCACAAAACATGTGGTAAATGAAGGCATCCAGAAGACTGTATCCACTATCATTGAAATAACCAAAACAGAAAACAAACAAAAAAAAACACTTGAAAATAAAAAAAAAACCAACTCTGAATGTAATTTTTTGAAGGTTCTGCAAATAAATGAAAATTTAGTCTCTTATTCTTCTTAAGCATGACAACTTAAAGGGTGGAACATAGCAGCTGTTTTTCAGGACAGGAAGTTAAAAAGTCAATTCAAATGAGCAGATCAACATCTCCAATTAAGAGGCTGTCTTGGGACATTCTTTCCTCTTCTTTTTCTAAGAGGTGTAGGTGGGGTGACTCACTGGTTTCAATGCTGGTGCACAGTTGAGCTCAGACACCACACCATATAAATGGTAAGTCTGTTTTACACTCAGTGCAGACTTTCAACAGCTGGAAATCTGCCACCAAACTATAAAAATACAGTTAAAACCTCAATTACCTGGAATGTTCAGGGAAAGGGGTGGTTCTGTTTAATAATTTCCTGCTTATCTCAGTAATGATCAGAAAACCTGTATGTTTCAATGCTTGCAGTCAAAAATTTTCAAAATATAGTAATATGATTTCCTGCCTTAGTAAACACATAGTAAATCAAATTTATACTTTTTTATGACTAGGTATCTTTCTGAATAAAATGAGCTTCAGATACTCAAGGAAGCACTGAACTTAAGTTAGAAAACCTGGATCCAAGTGCTATGAAAACCTGTGTGACTCTGGGCAAGTTACTTGAACACTCAGCTTAAGTTCTCTCATCTATAAAGTGGGATTAATGTTACTTGCCCTACACAAGGTATCACCAAGTTATTCTGAAGCAAACACTTCTGTAAACCTTAAATTACTATCCCAGTGTGAGCTGTCATGTTGTACCAGATGTAGAGGAAGGAGTGGAAGATTGGGCTGAATGGGTACTGAATTCAAGGAATAACCTGATCACATCTTTCTTTCTTTTTTTAAAAATTAAATTCCTGATAGATTTTTTTTATCATCCTTCTCTTTCTTCTATCCTAAAAAGGTGGAGGAGGTAGGTGGCACAGAAAATAAACCATCAATTAATTAAAATATAACCATGTGTGCTATGGGCCGGATTTGGTATTAAGGGGTGCATGTGTGTGGCTGTGGGGGTGGGGGTGTGTATATACACACACACACACTCCCCCATCAAGAGTATTATTATAATCCAATTATCACCTCCATGGGATCCCCAATGCAACTGAATTCTAGCAAGACTTTAGCACAGTGTTATAAATGTGCCCTGGATATATCCCCTGGCAACTAATCTTACTTCAGACATTGTGAATCACTATTACATAACAGAGAAAAGTCCAAAGAACTTTAGGGATAGGTCTGGAGACTGTCTCTTAAATAGTTTTTACAACTATAAACAACATCTCATTGTAATCAAATGTATGAGTCTGATGGGGATAGCAAGTAGTTTCATCACACACAGACCCCTCACACTTCAAGCTCTGGCCTCTGTCTGCTATGGTCCTACCACCCTGAAGCCATAAGTAAAAGTCAGGCTTCATAAGCGTTCTCTGCAAGCCCTCCTATGAGGGACACATGTGGATTTATTATGTACATAAAGGCTTAAAAGTTAAAACACTTGAGCAGGGATAAATATTTGTTCGTCAAGGGCTACCTTCACGTTGAATGTTATTTCCTCCATGACGTAAACTCGTTCAGGAAATGCTTTCGCCACCTCCTCCACACTGTTAAAATACTGCACTGGTTCCTTAATATCCCGGTCTTGTTCCAGCAGCTTAAACTGCCCTGAAAACAGATGATAAACAGAAGGACTGTGAGTGAGATGTTTACACTGGACAGCTGTCACTGTGGCAACTGCACACATCTCTGATCCCCGTTATCCTTTGGGGAAGTCTTCTGATTATTAGAAAAGTCACTTCAAGGGAAAGTTCTAACCAGCTAGAAGATGAATGGGGAAAAAACAGCTTCCTCATTTATTTTGTACTCACATTATTCTGTTATGGTGAAAAGATGGAGGTCTCCAGGGGTAAGCTGAATAGATGTCTACTGGAAATTTCCATTTTAAAATAAAATTACCTATTAACTCTTCCCAGACAGTGAATTTACTCTAAATCTTATAGACTTAGTCTACCTTCTATAGTAAATCAATCTTAATTATGGTTCATATATGTTAGTAACCCTATGAACACATAAACATACATCCTTAACCTCTACCCCATGGACTTGGAGTTTTTACTTAAATGATATCTTGTACAGATAAAACACAACTTAATATATTTCTACACAGTCTCAGCACTTCAGTGGTAGCACTTTTTCTATATAAAAAATTCATCTCTTAAGGCTTCTGACTGAGAGCATGGAACCAAGTAAAGGCTTTTAGCTTTTATCATTAGTTATTTTCTGAATTCTGCTTGTATTCTAATACTTTCAGAATCAAAGAAAGGAATTAAGAGCTCGGATGAGGCAGGTTTCACACAGTATGAGAAACAAACATTTTTCAACAGAGAAATTACCTCAGGGGTAGATGCATTTCTGCTAGGGTAACAGAAGTCAGAGAATATGGAAGGCCCCTGTCAGAACATGGGCCTGGTTAGACAAGAATGCTGCTGATTATGGGTCTCTATGATGCATTATTCTTTACTGTGTGTATTGGAGATATGATTTGATTCAAAGCATAACAATTCCTAGGGAAGCAGGTCCTTTGAAAATGGGTCTTTCCTTTCATTCTAAGTTGTGGTGTGGGTAGGTTCAAAATGTATTTGGGGTTCCTCCCCTTAACATAAAAATCAGGTTACAAAGAATAATTCAGGGAAACAGCATCTATAAACACACTTTAAATAGCTTTCTTTTCTGCTCAGTACTAGACAGCATTATATATAAAAACTCTTGCCTCACAGGAAGGCTGAGTCTAAGTCATCACAAAGTTTGTTACTACAAATATCTTTATGAACATTAATGGCCCAAGAATAGTGCATTAAAATCTCCATTGCCAATAGCAGTATGTTGACTGCTTGCTCTGAGACGAGGTTAGAAGTTCTGAAGTTCATAAAGGCCCAGGCTAAAATGAAAAGACTGACTACAAGGTCAACATGGCACAGCACCACCCCTGGAAGTGCCCTTTGAGCTCAGTGACAGTGTTTTGTATCTCATGGAGAAGAAGGCTTTAAAATTTGATTCAAACGAAGATTAAAGGATCATGGCTTTGGAACAGGAAGGAACCTCAGAGGTCATCTACGCGTCAATCCCTTCAATTTACTGATGAAAAAACTGGGGTGTAGAAGAAAGCTAAAGTAATTTGTCCCCAAAGTTTTTGTTGTTGTTGTTCAGTTGTGTCAAACTCTTTGACTCATTTTGGGGTTTTCTTGGCAAAGATACTGAAGTGGTTTGCCATCTCCTTCTCCAGCTTATTTGACAGATGAGGAAACTGAGGCAAACAGGATTAAGAGATTTGCCCAGGGTCACACAGCTAGTAAGTGTCTGAGGCTGGATTTGAACTCATGAAAATGAGTCTTACTGACTCCAGGACCGGTACTCTCATAAGCTCTCTCTGCGAGAGAGCACCACACTAATAGAAATCCCCCAACGTTATATATTTTCAAGTATTATCTCCTACGGATGACTATCCTGACTGCCTGCCTCCCTATACCTTGTGATCGTGTCACACAGGACCACTGATCTAGAGCTGGAATGGACCTCAGAGGCCATCTAGTATAATCTCATTTTACAGATGAGGAAACTGAGGCCTAAGTAATAACATGACCACCTCATAGTTGTTACACAGTAAGTGGCAGAGTCTGGCTTTGAACTCAGACTCCTAATAGACATGCCTTCCCAGGTCCTAACAGCTGTAAATCTATGGTTCTAGAATTGACAGTAAAGCACAGCACTTAATCTATATCTCTTACTATCTCCCTGATATATATACACACAAACATTTCTATAGATACACTGAATACACACCTATACCCACACAGCTTCCAATTGGTGAATCACTAAAGCTTGGTAAGTAGGCCAGGAAAAAAGACAGTTGGAGTAAACATGATCCAATTCTATTTATTTGACATTTTCAAAATAATACCCTCTCCCACCCCAACATAGTTAAGTAAAAATGTTTTCTGCTAAAACAGCACATGTCTTAATAATTAAAAATCTACCACAGGTTTGTTGGAAGAGTCCCTGAAATCATATCCTATGCTGTCCCAAGTATAGCTCATGATGGCAATTCTTTTCTAAGTTATTAAGTCCCTCCAATTGACTTCTCAAGGGAAGGGAAAAACAAACAATTGCCCAATAGGAATGCTCACATTCCCTCAAAGTATTCATTTAACTTTCTGAGAACTCGGTTGGGATGTCTGTTTTTGACAAAAGGGGTTTGGGACACTTAAACCAATCCATTTTGGGTATATGAGGCTGAACTATTTTTTTCACAGTATGTCTATGAACTTTGCCAATCCCACAAACTGGAAAATTGAGTCTGGGGAAATTAAATCCCAGAGACCACCTAAAGAGTTAAATGTACCCTCCTCCCAACCTCAATGTGAAATCAATTTACACACACAGACACACTACCTCCACCTCCGTATAGGGGAACGGATTTTTTAACAGACCATTCCATGAAGAACAGAGTCTTTGTGCCACCAAACAAAAACATCTGGAGGTTGCTGAAACATCTGTTCTAAGATGTTACTGTCAAACTGTGTTCTGAGAGAGGGAGGAAGCTGCATTGTCTTTGATGGGTAAATAAAACATCTCCATTTGGAAGAGGCTGCTCCATCTGCAAGACCCAGAGTCTTAGAAGAATTAAGATATATTAATAATATGTTCATCCAGGGGCAGTTAAAACAACAGAAATAAGAATCCAGGAACCAAATTTATACTCTGACTACGTTCTTGCTGGTACTTTAAAATCCCTATCCATATAGCTCAGTGAAAAGTAATGCCTGTTGCTGATACAACATCAGTTTGCTTCCTCTGCCTAAGGCAGATCACAGTTGATAGATCTTAAACTCATCAAAATCTAAAGCTTAGATAGCATGTTCAAAGTCTGGTTACTGTGGTTGTAGATCAGAAGATCACGAATGTGCCTTTAACACTGGACAATGGAAAAAAAATATTTTAGTAGTCAGAAAAAAAGAATGGAAAAACAACTGCCTAACAAATAAAAGCTAGCAAAAAGAGGGATACACAAAGAAAGTCAATGCCAGATGTAAACTTTGCCACTTGTCAGATGATTCAGTAAAACATGCCTGGTTCCCGGGGTGGAGATGGTGTGGTGTGGGGGGGTTGGGAGGTTGGGAAGTTTGGGGCAATGAGGCTCATTGGAAAACAGATACTGAGCATCATCTGTGCCAAATCCTTTTCTTAGCTATGACTGTGCTCTTTGCTATCCATTTAGCAAGATACAGTTTTAACCTAGGAATAGAAAAGGAAGCAAGAAAGAGCATTAAAACAAACACCAATCTAGTGGCCACCTGGACATCCAGAATGCTAATGAGCCAACAGCATTCTGCTGAAGTATGTTATCTGCATGGCCTGAAACTGGCCCCTGTCAAGTACCACAGAATGATAGAAAAGAAGCTGTTTTCAAAACAACAAACACTGGCCAAAGCATAGCAGAAATTAAGAAAGGCTCTGGAGGCACAAGCTATGGATTCAAATGCCACCTCTGAAACTTATTAACTGTGTGACCCCTAAGGCCTCACTTTTCTCATCTGTAAAATCAGAAGACTAAAATCAGTAGTGGCTCCTTCATAGTACATGTTAACTTCAAATGAGATAAAAGTGTGTAAAGTGCTTTGC
Organism: Trichosurus vulpecula; assembly: GCF_011100635.1. Taxonomy (NCBI): domain Eukaryota; kingdom Metazoa; phylum Chordata; class Mammalia; order Diprotodontia; family Phalangeridae; genus Trichosurus; species Trichosurus vulpecula. The sequence continues at coordinate 255,290,624 of NC_050573.1, forward strand.
AAACTTCGAAATGCTATTGAAACTTGAAACTGAAATGCATTAAAGTGCTGCTGAAATTGGTAATAATACGCTGCTCAGTTAATATTGTTCTCATCTCTTAACAATAATTCATATATATATATATATATATACATACACACATATATATTATACACATAAAACCCTTTTAGATTTACTTTCCTTACAACAATCCACAGAAGTATGCAAGCGGTGCACAAACTACAATCGCCAGAAGAATTTAAGTGAATTGTCCAAGGGCACACGAAGCAGGATACAAACCCACAGCTCTGCTGACTCCAACTCCAAAGCTCTTTTCCCTGAGCCTTCCTTAGGATTTGAGACATCACATGGCCAGTTAGACCACTTCAAGCTAACTGAAGCTTGTGGAGGAACAGCATAAAGCACTCAGTGAACTGGCTGATGAAATCCTTGAGCTGTTACTGATTATATTTGAGGATGTGAAGAAATGGCAAAATCACAGATGATGGAAAACTTAAACAGTTCCTATTTTAAAAGAAGAAATCAAATTAGGGCAGGTATTGGGGACATTCTAGTTCGGTGGATCTAACTTCTCTATGTGGAAAGATCTTGGTGAATTTCTTTTAACTATCTGACTTGCGTATATACCTAGCAGGAGCAGCATGATATTCTTCCAAATAAAGAAATCATCACCTGCTTAGTAGAGATATTTGAGGAAGGGAGACAAAGCAACGAATGGCCTCACATAATAATAAAGGAGCTTTGGGGTTAAACATCTGGGAAAGCTTTTTTGATAGTTGGGTCAGTTGACCTGAAACATTCAGGTCAGTTGACCTATGGCTAGTCTCTCACAAAGATAGCTTTGAAAAATTGATGAAGTGATCCTTCCAAAGGGAATGGTTTTAGTCTGGAAACTTGAGCCTGTTCTATTGCGGGAGGTTGGATTATGTAAACTGAAAGGCCCTTAGAAGTACTCATTTTAAGTTTGTCTATGACTCACTGTGCTCTAACGTGAAACATGCATGGGTCAGAACTACGCCATCATTCTTCTAAGCATGACACGGCAGTAAATAATATAGCACACAGAAACAGATATTGATGAGGAAAGGAAACGAAAGCTCTTAAAAATATTTTGGACTTCCCCTCATTGCTGGTTATGCTTGTGATTTCTGCCTCAAGCTGATACTCTACTGGTAGACAATAACTCTGGTAAAATAAAGCAGAAAGCATCTGATGGACACAGCTAAAAAAATAAAACCAGATATGATTAAAAGAGAGAGAAACTTAACAACATTCAGAATACAGGCTGGATACGGACATATTCTTAGGATACTCCCCCAGGGTGGGGGAATTTTAGCATTTTTAAGAGCATGATCATCAATAATCAATAGGTAATTAGAGCATATTAAATTGCTCTTTTGTCCCTATCAGCCACTAGCTAATAAAGATGAATTGGGAGAAGGGCAATTGGAGGTGCCAGTCAGTGGCAAAACATCCGTCAAAATCAAATGAAATAGGATAATATTAGGGCAAAGCCTGTTATCTACATACTTAGACTACAGTGACCCTTAACCATATTATCTAGTTTATCTGTTGAGAGAATAAAATTTTATTTGTACATGATAAAAACCACTCGAAACCATTCCAGAGAGCAAAACTTAAGAGTTCAAGAGCAGAAAACAAATACTCTAGAAAGGAATAACGAATTTCATTGCGAACTATCTGTGAGCTTTCATATTTATTCTCTGAAGAACTATAATTGAGATTTTATGCAAGTCAACAAAAAATGGTGGTCAATTTTGAAACACTAGACTTCAATTAAATAAATACCCCTGCTGTGTGGGTTCAAAGTAAACTCATTTCTTGGTACAGTCTAGTTGACCAATCTGTTTCCTGGCACAGAACTGATTTCACCCTGGTTTTTGAAAAACAGAAAACTGGATTTTGGTTGTTTGCTTTATCAGTATTAAATGTGTTTTCTTTTTTGGTATGAGAAAACAAATAGCAATTGAATTTTTTTTTTTAAAAAAAGTCTTACTTCTACACATTATTATGCTAGAGGCCTTGTATATGACTGTCCCTGAAGTCCCTCATTTTCTTCCTTTGAAATGTCTTTCCTCCCCATCTTTGCATAGACATAGTCCTCATCCCTATACACCAGTATTATTGCAACAGTTTCCTAGCTAGTCTGACTCTTGTCACTCCTCCCTCCCAAAGCCCCACTCTCAATCCATCTTGCATAACTCTATCAAACTTCTTTTCCCTGAAACATGTTTTTCATCATGTCACTTCTACTTAAAAACCAACAATAACTTTCTAGTGTCTACCAAGTCAAACCATCTGTTAGACTTTCGAGCACTCCATAAAGTCTAGTCCCCTTACATTGGATGGATATCCAACACGATTTCCCAAGTATAACAAGTCAAGAGGTATTGCAAATTTATGAGAGCCTCTAATTTTCTTTTAATTTTTCCTAGGTTTCCCAGCAAAAGTTCCCTTTGAAATGTTCTGCTTTCATCACAGCTAAACTGAAAGAGGATTCTGTTGTTGTCTGTGGGTGTTGGTGATTACCCTGTACAAGACAGCTACACTCTTTATGGCATACTTTCTTCATCTTTAAAATAAGGAGGTTGGACTAGATGATCTCTAGGTACTTTCTAGTTCTAAAATTTTTGACTTAAATATTAACTATTACATCGAAAAGATTCAGAAGTCCTAGGGACCCAACTCAGGGCTACAACCTCTGCTCCCTTTTTTCTTTTCCAAATCATACTTCATCTTTCCAACCCCACTCTGTTCTCTGATTGATTACAGACAAGAAGCTGTGACAGGAATCGTGTTGAACACTTGGGATACAAAGAAAGGCCAAAGACACTCTGTACACTCAAGTTGCTCACAGTCTAATGGAATAATAAGAATCAGTGTCTACCCTTTTTAAAAATATATATCTCCTTCCACTGTTCCATGCAGTGATGAACATCGAATAATTAGGTACTTAATTTAACACTTGGTTGATTCATACAAGAATAGGCACAACAGGTTAAGAAATGACATATGGTAGAGATCTATGATATGGGAGTTCTATTTTTTCCTCTCTGGAGTTCATATATATTTGACACTGAAGGAAGGATTGGGGAGGGTTTCTTTGGGTGGTTCCTTTTAGCATAGGGTCCAGAATCCAGTAAGATTTTTTAAACCACAGGTAAAGACTGTGATCAGTTCAAAACAGTTGGCAAACAATTACTCAGCAGTGTTGGGCACTGTGCTAGGTGCTGGAGATATGAAGACAAAAAGGAAGAGTCCCTGCCCTCCAGGAATTTGCTTTCTGTTGGGAGGGGTGAGGGAAGGAACAGTGTATATACTGATAAATACAAAGTAGAGATGAAAGGAAATACAAAGGAACTTGTCACGCACTAACATTTGGAGGTGTCAGGAAATGACTTGTTTAGGAGGTGGCCCTTGATATAAGCCTTGAATGTGTTAGGGAGTCTAAGGGTGGGGGTGAGGATGGACAGCCATCTCTGGCAGGAGAATCAGACAGCCTGGGCCAAGGCACTGAGGCAAGAGAAGGAATGTCACATGTGACAAACAGCAAGCATGCCGTTTTGATTGGTACACGAAGCAGAGTAGGTATTATCAAGCACTTCCATCTCTGCTCCCCGCAAAGATGTATTAAAGCCCTAAGAAACATAAATGAAGAATAACATATCTGAAGTTTTTGTGCAATTTCTAAAACCAATTGGAATAGAAAGGAAAAATGTAAATGTTCCACTTAGCCTGTGCTAGAACTGTCTGGGAGGGAAAGGGGTAATCACAATCAATCAAAATAAACCCCAGGCTTTATGGGAAAGGGTCTGAGCTACTTGTCTGTAATCAATCAGAGAACAGAGTGGGGTTGGAAAGCTGAAGTATGATTTGGAAAAGAAAAAAGGGGGCAGAGGTTGTAGCCCTGAGTTGGGTTCTGAATCTTTTCGATGTAATAGTTAATATTTAAGTCAAAAATTTTAGAACTAGAAAGTACCTAGAGATCATCTAGTCCAACCTCCTTATTTTAAAGATGAAGAAAGTATGCCATAAAGAGTGTAGCTGCCTTGTACAGGGTAATCACCAACACCCACAGACAACAACAGCATCCTCTTTCAGTTTAGCTGAGATGAAAGCAGAACATTTCAAAGGGAATTTTTGCTGGGAAACCTAGGAAAAACTAAAAGAAAATGAGAGGCTCATAAATTTGCAATTTCTACATTTGTTCACTTTCAACTTTCTGTAACTTCTTGGTGCTGGTTCTTTTTAGAGCTGCAGAGAGTAAACTGGATTGATCTTCCACATAAAGGCCTCTCAGATAGCTAAAGGAAGCTATCTGCTACCCCAACATCTTCTCTAGGCTCAACATCTTTGGTTCCTTTAGCTGGTCTCAACATTTGCAAGATTTCTAATTCTCTCAACCTTCCTGGTCTCCTTCTTCTGAGCAAACTTCAGTTTGTCAGTACTCCTAAATGTGGCCTGCCAAACTAAACAATCATTCTTCTACCGTGATCTAATTAGGCTCAGCACTCTGTGCTTTTAATTTTGATAGGTTTTTAAAAAACAGGCAAAATCTACATGAGGTCTATTGCTTCCCTTATTCTGGATACTATAATTTTATTAGTGGCAATCAGTCAGCTAGTAATGACTATGTGACAGGTACCATGCCAAGCACTAGGGATACAAAACTCCATCCACTATTTGTGGATTGCCTTTTTGAACCTGTGTAAAGGATTTTCTATTTATCCCTAATAATTATATTAAACGACTACTAAAAGCTAAATGTTTCAAGGGTCACCTGATGAGGGAATGAATGAGTCAGCATATTATCAATGATAACCTGAACGTAAGAAGTGGCTTAGAAGACATCAGCAAAACATGTATTACTGGAAAAGAAAATGCTTTGGTCACAGAAAAAGCAGAGGATAACATATGGTTAACCTGAGTGCCGCACTGATAACCAGGAAATATTTAAAGACCCAGAGAAAGGTTTCCATCACAGTAAGTTGGTCCTCTAGGATAAGAAGGAGAGAATTGCAGAGGACAGAAGACATAGACGGATTATAGTCTTAACTGGAGGAAGTAGGCCCATACTGATGAGATGAGAATTCCATCAGGCCCTGAGAGTGTGTTAAGTGCTTTGTATACAAAAATGAGGCGGGGAGAGGAGAAAGGGGAGTAGAGTCCTTGACTTTACAACCAAACTGCAGAAAAGGGGATAAAAATATATATACAATGATAAAGCATGACAGAATGTGATAAATGCAAAGGAGAGACCCAAACAAAGTATGATGATTAATCTCAATGAAAAACTTACTTGGTTAGATTTTGCTCACTGTTTCGAAATGTCAAGACCTTTTCTGGAAAAATCTGAAAAGCATTTTACAATTTCCAAAGTGACTTCCCATAAGAAGTAGTAAGGGTATTATCCTTAATTTATAGATGAAGAAACTGAGGGTCTGAGAGATTAAGTGCCTTGCCTAAAGTAATTAGTAAGGTTAGGATAGGAGCCCAGGCTTTTTGATTCCTATTCTAGTGCTTCTCTCCACCTCCCTCCCCCATACTACCTATAACACATCTCTCTCTGTTGGGGATATTTATCGCTCTAATACAATGGTGGGATCCAATTATGATTATGTAGTCACTCACACTGCAAAAATAACAAAAGGCTTGCAGGGGTTAGGAGTAATCTGGCTGGCACACACACACACACACACACACACACAGACACACAGACACACAAACGCTCGCGCATGCTTCTTTCTTTCAAGGATCTTCAAAGACTGTTCAGATGGTAGCCTTGAATCCCCATAATGCATCTGAGATAAAAGACAAATTTCACTCTCTTCGCTTGGAAATTGGCATGATGGAAACACAGAAATTTTTAACTCTCATCACACAAGTTCAGTGGAATTAAAATTCAAAACAGCCTTTTTATTATGTCTACCATATTAGAAGCAAGCAGTCTTTTTATTTTCTATCAAGTGTAAGTTACCCAACATTTAAAAAATCAGATGAGAGCAACAGAAGTAACTTGGATCTTTTATTTTGGTGGGAGGTGGGGGAGATTTGTGCTATTTGGGTGGGGGGGTACAGTATTTTAAAATTACATTGTTACTAATACCTTTTGTTTTTATATCACTTACTTATCCAATATAACCCTCCTTCCTCAGAGAGCCATCCTTTCTTTAAAAAAAATTTTTTAAGACAAAAGATACAAGTTCAGCAAAATTAAACAACCACATTAAAAATTCTGACATTATTTGTAGTGTTCCATACCGATAATTCTTGATTTCTGCAAGGAAGGGAGAGAAATGGCTTCTCATATTTCTTGTTTGGGGATAATCATGGTGGTCATAGTTTTGTTTGTATATATTTTTAAATTATTAAACTGATTTCATCAAATGTTTCCTAAGCTTCACTATGTGTAAAGCACTGTGCTCTACACTGGGGATACAAATACATATCTCAAGGTCCCTGCCTCATTCTATTAGAGGTATACAGCATGTCAGAGAGGAAAATATAAGGTAGAGAATGAGAGGGGCAAAAGAATAATTCAGAAGTGCTTTAGAAATGAGTAATTATTCAATGAAGCCAATAAACTAAAAAGCATATTTTGGTGTTTTTGTTTTGCTTTGTTTAGCCCAGATCAGGCAGCTAGGCGGTGCAGTGGACAGAGAACTGGGGCTGGAATCAGGAAGACCCAAGTTCAAATCCAGCCTCACATATTTCCCAGCTGTATGACCTCAGGCAAGTTATTTAACTTGTTTGCCTCAGTTTCCTCAACTGTAAAATGGGGATGATAATAGCACCTACCTCTTAGGGTTGTTCTGAGAATCAAAACAGCTATTTATAATGTACTTCCCACAGTGCTGGGCACACAGTAGGTGTTATATAAATGTTATTATTATTACTTCTTCAATGTAGGGTAAATGAGTCAACTCTTCTTACCAATGCAGGTCCATAACCATTTGGCAAATTATGGTCTTAGTTGCCTGGGGCAGTGAGAAGTTAATAAATTGTTCAGGGTCATAGAGACAGCATCTGTCTATCAGGTGGGACTTGAACCCAGGCTTTTTTGACCGAGGCCTATATTCATCATACTGCAGTGCCCCTCTCGTTTAAATATATTTGAGTTTTCAATTTATGACTACTTAAGTGAAACAGGTAAGGGGGAAAATGGGAGGAATGAAGAGAATGAGAGAATAAAGAAGTAACACAGTAACACATACACAAAGACATGCACACACTTGAAACAGTGAAAACAGAGCAACAGAGACATTCGTGTTTCTCAGAGTAACAGCTCCATTTTGCAACTTTTGAAGGCAGACTTTTAAGTGATGTCATTTTGTAACTAGAGGCATAAATCAGCTTAGCAAGGCTGTATCAAATTAAGCTTATGGCTGGGGCTGCCCAACCCCTAAACTAGACCCTTCAAGTAAAGGTCTTATGCTACATACCTTTTCAATGACTTATGAAAACATTAAAAGAAGAAAAAAAACTGCTTATTTATCTGTAACGCTGTATGGTCGATAAAGTATTCTAGGATTTTAACAAAATTCATGACCGTTTTTGCTAGTGAAACATGACACTGTTTATGGTTTCTCCTTTGCTCCTTCCAGCACACTGCCATGTAAACACCCACACACCAATGGGACCCCAAAGGAGAGAAAAACACAAGCAGCTGCTCAGGCTATAGTTTTAGCCAGAAAAAAAGCCTTGATTATGAGAGATTTATTTGTTAAATTGTGTGCCAAAACCAAAGTGAATAACATTTAATGTACAGAAAGCATGGATGGTTGTCAAGTACTTTACTTAATGTACTGAACATTTAAGGAGGGAAAATGTGTGTTGAAGCTGTAATATTCATATTTGCTCAGTTTACTGACATATTTCCAAGAGCACATAGTTTCAAAACATCCCTTCCCCTCTCTCCCCCAGTGTAGGGGCTAATTTATCTCTGTGTAAAGCTTTCGGGTACATTATGTCCAAGTTCTAACTTAGCCCCTCAACAAACCTAGATTAAAGAATAATTACATTTATCTAACAACTTTCAAGTGATTCTTTACTAGCTGAATCAAATTACAGCAATAAGTGGAGTGGCAAAGTTCATCTTCTACCTCTCCCTTTCACCTCCTTCCATGAAGGTGGCCGTCCCATCAGCTTACCCATCAATTGGTGCACTGGCAGAAATGTGCTAATTCCCCAATTATCACCTTTCTTCTATATCATAATTATATCATGTCAATTCAAAACACAAAATCACTAACCCCCAAATTACAGACCTCTCCTCGCCAAACATTTTCCTACCATTAATACTTGGGAACTCATTTCCTCCTGAAACTTATATTCAGCTTTAAGGAGTTTCTGATTTAATAAAATGTCATGGAAAGGCATGGCTTAGTATAGTGGGTTTTGTGTTTGAGTCGTTTCAATTATGTCTGACTTTTTGTGACCCCATTTGGGGTTTTCTTGGCAAAGATACTGGAGTAGTTTGCTACTTCTTTCTCCAACTCATTTTACAGATGAGAAACTGAGGCAAGCAGAGTTAAGTGACTTGTCTTGTGATTATGGTTCCAAAGTCTTTTAATTATGTTATCTAATATGATCTTTACAACAGTCCTGTGAAATAGTTAGAACTGATATCCCATTTACCAGATGTCTTTTCACTCTCTGTCTCCTACGCCTGGAGTACTCTCTCTTTTTTCAGCCTCCTGGCTTTCCTGAAGACCTCAGCTCAACTTCCACTTTCTTCAAGAAGCTCTCTGAAGTCTCTCCACCTACTATACTATCGTCTTCCCTTTGAGATTACTTCCCATCTCTTCTTCCATCTCCTATGTGTACATACATAGTTGTTTGCATGCCATCTGCCCTAGTAGAATGTAAATTTGAGAGAAAGGACCATGCCTTTGTACGTCCAGAGCTTAGCACAGTGCCTGGTACAAGTAAATACTTAAGAAATGCTTGCTGAAGAAACTGAGGCTCACAGTGGCAAAGTGATCATCCAATAGCAGCACTTTAATTAAGTGCCTATTATGTGCATTGCACTAGCCATTGTACATTGTACTAGGTGCTGGAGAGAAAGCAAGACTTCCTATCCTCAAGGAATTTACATTGTAATGGAGGAATCTTACATATGAACAGATTCGTATTTAAGTATTAACTTAAGGAACAGGGGCTGGGGAAAAAGAATGGGGATTGAGTCTTGAAAGAAGCCAAGGATTCTAGAAGGTGGTGGTAAGGAAGGACCTTCCGAGCATATGGGATAGCCTTTACAAAGGTAAGGAATGAATGGATTAATGAACGAAAAGGCATCCTGCCAAGTTTTATTATGGGCTGGAGCATTGGGCTAAGTGCACTGAATGAATTGCTGAGTTTGGGAAGCTGTAAATTAGTAGGCGAGTTTGGCTAGAGTGTAGCGTGCACGAAGGAGAGAAACATGGAAGAAGCCTGGAGAGGGAGACTGCAGAACCAGCCTTGAGAGGCTTTAAATGCCAAGCTAAGGAAGTCTATATTTTTCTTTTTCCTCAGAGGCAATATAGAACCAACTGAAGATTCATAAGGAGGGAGTGGTATGGTCAGATGAGCTTTAGGAAGATTATTTTGGTAGTTCTACTGACACAGTTGACCATTCTGTTTTTTTCTGGGCTTTTGTGACTACTCTTTCTTAGGTGTCTTCATTTCTATGGGACTGCTCCTTCTCAGTCTTGCTGGCTGGATTATGAGCCATCTTGTGCCCCCTAAGAGTGGACATACCCCAAAATAATGTTTCAGGTTCCCTTCTCCCTTTATATTCTCTCACTTGGTGATTTCACCAACTCCTATAGATTTAATCACATCTTTATTAAGATGATTCTGAGATTTATTCAGGCCTAAATTCTCTCCTGAGCTTTCTATTACCATTTAACCAGTTGCTTATTGGACATTTCCAACTAGATGTCACATAGGCATCACAAGCTTAACATATCTAAAACTAAAACTTATTATCTTTCCCCTTAAACCCACCTGGTCCTATTAATTTATCTATTTCAGTTAAGCCCATAAGCATTTTTTCAATGATGCTTACAATCTAGGAGATATGTCAGACTCTTCACTCTCTCGTTCTACATATCCAGTCAGTTCCCCAAATCTCATCACAACATCTCTCCCATCCACCTTCCCTCCTAACACTCAAAGTGTTCTATCATCCTGGTTCAGGTCCTCATCACCCCTTGCCTGCACCATTGCAAAGACTATATGACTGGTCTCTGCGCCTTAATCTCTCTCCACTAAAATCAATCTTCCATACAGCTGCTAAAGTTATGTTTTCAAAAGTAGAAGGATGCCCATGTCACTCCCCTTCTCAATAAATGCTAGTTTATGGAGGTTCCTTATTCCCTTACGATCAAATGTAAACTCCTTTGTGTGGCATTTAAAGCCCTTTACAACATGGCTCCAACCATCTTTAAAGGCATATCGGATTACTTCCTTTAACACACTCTATCCTCTATTTCCCATCTTTGTGTGCTTGCATTTTCTGTTCCCCGTGCCAGGAATACTCAATTTCCACCTCTTATTAGCATTCTCAGTGTCTGAGACTCAACTCAGGTGCCACCTTCTACATAAGGTTTTTACTAATGCTCTCCTTCCTTGATCACCTTGTGTCTATTTTTTAAATACAGGTATATATGCACATACTGTGTTCTCCAAAGAATGTAAGTTCTCTGAGTACAGAGACTGATTCGCTTTTGTCCACAGTGCCAGATTCCACCATGGGTCCTCTTCTCTTTTCCCTTCATGATATTTCACTTAGTCATCTCAACAACGCCCATGGATTCAACTACCATATCAATGCAAGTGATTCTCAGATCTCTTTGTCCAGTCCTAACATCCAGTCTTGCATCTCCAACTTCTGATTAAACATCTTGAATTGGTTATCTTATAGACATTTTAAGCACATATCTAAAACTGAACTCACTGTCTTTCCCAACAAACTCTCCCCTCTATCTAACAATCCTCTTACCACTGGGGGCACCACCATCCTCTCAGTGACCTGGGCTTGAAATCTAGTTGTCATCTTAAACTTTTTACGCTTTTTCAACCTCCACCCTCATATCTGATCAGTTGTCAAATCTTGTCGTTTCTACCTTCATAACATTTCGCCCCCACCTCTCCTTGGACACTCATGCCTGTACTACTGCAGTATAGTTTGCTGGGTGATCTCCTTGCCTCAAGTCTCTCCCTACTTCATCTATCCTCCACTCAACAGTCAAATTGATCTTTCTAAAGTGTAGGTTTGATCACGTTACCTACCTATTCAATAAACTCCAGTGACTCCAAATTACCTCCAGGATCAAATATGAAATTCTCTGTTCAGCTTTTAAAGCCTTCCATAGCCTGGCCCGTTCCTACCTTTACATTCTTCTTACATTCTCACACCCCACTATACTCTGAGATCCACTGACTCTAGCCTCCTTGATGTTCCTCACACATGACTTGTAAGGTCTTTATACTTACTAGCTATATGACCCTGGGCAAGTCACTTAACCCTTGTTTGCCTCAGTGTCCTAATCTGTCAAATGGGGATAATAATACCACCTACCTCCTGGAGTTGTTGTGAAAATCAATAGAGATAACTATAAAGCACTTAGCACAGGGTGTGGCACATAGTAAGTGCTATATAAGAATTAGTTATGACAATAAATTATTGCTATAATAACAAATTACATATTTAAATTATATGATAATTATTATCTCCAACATACCCTGTAAATATCCTGTTTTGTTTCCCCCTTTAACCGAGTTTCTTGAAATCAGATGGTGTTGCCTTTCTTTGTATCCTTAGCACTTAACAAAATGCATGGCACATAGTAGGCATTTCATAAATGCTTGAGTAACTGGATAACACAGAGTAGGAGCTTAATATATGTGTATTCATTGGTTAATTGGAAGACGAACTGAAGAGGGAGAGACTGGGGGCTTCCCATTAAGAAGATACTGCAACAGTTCAGGTGAGAAATGAGGGCCTGAACTTAATTGGTGGCCATATGAATGAATGAAGTGATGGAGATACAAACAGAAAGGAGGAAATAACAGATTTATTAAGGGCTTGCTACATACAAATCACTGTGCTAAGCACTTGAGAATACAAATTGAAAAGGCAAGTTTGGTCCCTATTCTCCAGGAACTCACACGCCAATGGGGAGACAACATATACGGAAGGTAGTAGCCATCAATCTGATGAAATGGTCCCATGGTCCTTAGGGTGCATGAATAAAGTGAAAGGGTTGAGTGTGAGAGATATTTTGGAGATAGAACTGACAACACTTGGCACCTTGGGTACTGTAGGTGAGATGAGGGAGAAGGAAAAGTGTAACATGATTTTCAGATTGTGGATGTGTGTGTTTGGAAGAATGGTGATACTCCTAACAAAAACAGGTAAGTTTCAAGAGGAGTAAGTTTAGGGGAGAAGATAATGAATTCTGTTTTGGACAGGTTGCATTTGAGATGCTTGTAGACATTTATATGGAGCTGTCCAGTAGGCAACTGATGACATGAAACTACAGCTTAGGAGAGAAGAGGGATGAATATAGAAATCTCCAAGTCATCTTCATAAAGATAACTGAACCCATGGAAACTGGTGACATCATCGAGAGAGAGGAAGTAGATATAGGAAAGAAAAGAGGATCCAGGACAGAGCCTTGGGTGAATACCCACTTGTATAAGGTCACATCCAGATAATACCTGACCAGGAATTAAATTCAGCTTTTCTGATTCCAAGTTTGGTGTTCTTTCTCCTAAGCCAAGCTGCCCTAGAGAGAGGGTAAAAGGTTTCTGGAACAACATTCCCCTCCACCTCCTCAGACTCAAAGAAAAGCACTTCCTCACTTTCTGACTCATGAGTCGAAAAATGATTAACTCTGGCTATCATAAGCCACAATCCCTATAAATACAATTGATGTCCATTAAGGATCGGGGCTTGATTTAAAGATATTCCAGTGAGTCTACATGCTTATAGTTAGACAATGTATTCTGACTCAGCTTGCTAAGTTTGGATAACACAAGCAAAAGGATGTTAGGATACCATTACTATCTTTCAGCAATTCTTTTTAAAAATTAAATTTTATTGGTATCTTTTGTTTGTTAATAACCTTCATTTTCTTATACAACCCTCCCAACCCTATGCTTTATAACTATGAAGAAAAAGAAAAAAGGCAGTTCAGCAAAACTAATCAACAAATCTTTTAAGTCTCAAAGTCTTTGCAATATTCCACATTCATAAGAAGAGGCTGCTTAGCCATCTGGGTATTAAGGAGTTAGATCTTCTCTTTTCAAATGGTTCTGAAAGGTAGAAATCAGATGGAACTCCAGCAGGTTTGAAGATATAAGCAGAGAGAACAAGCTGGCACTGAAATGAGCTACATCCTTCACTGTTTGGGAAATGGCTGTGAAGGACAGAGTGAGCATTTTGAACTCCAGCTGCATTGTGACAGGAAACCATGAGGCCACAAGGTTAGTACTGGCATAGTTAAAGTTATAGGTGGAAAAGACAATTTTTGTAACAGTATTGAGGATTAATGGGACTGTGGTGGTTTTAGAGGTAGAGGGCTTGACCAAAATGGTCACCAAGAATCCAAGGAAAAGATAAAGACGGCGATCTTTGGCTTCACTTAGAGAGGTACTGTATGCACAATGATGGAGCTACATTTCCACTATACTCCACCAGATACCCTCTACCAATGTGCAACAAATGGTCATTTGGCATTCGCTTGAAGACCTCAGGTTAGGGAGACTTCCAAAAGCAGCCTATTAGCCTACTTTTGTTCAGCTCGAAATGTTAGTAAGTTTTTCCTTTGAGCCTAAATCTATTTGTTGCTCCAAATTCAGCCATCTAGGGTCAAGTACAACTAGGTCTTTTTGCCTCTTGCATATCACTACTTTTAAGTAGTTGAAGATATGAACCATGTACCTGTGCCCATCCCCAGTCTTCCCTTCTCCAGCATGAACACTATTGATTTCTTCACCTTATCTTCATATGGCATAACGTAGGATATGTTCTGTTTTGTTGGACTAAATGGCCACTATCTCTGAAATTCTGTACTTCTCTGACCTTAAGACCTTCACCAATGTTGGATACTCTGAAGTCATATGGTAAACTCTTTAGTTCTCTGTGATGATTCAAAGATCACTGACACTGGTCCAGCAAGTACATATTCCCGTTCTTACAGTACCCAAAGAGATGTTCATCTAGGTCAGGTGACAGTCACCAATCAAGGGCGGCTAGATGCTCTCTTACTATCTTCTTAGTTATCTTAGTATCAACTCCCATGATCTATTTTTGCCTGAACTTTCCAGTCCAAAGCTCATTCTCCTTGTCAGAGAAAACAGAAGCCAAAACAAGATGCTTGTAGCTAACTCAGCCTTTTATCTTCCATCACCATGAAGTAGCAAACGTTAAAGTAAGGTTGTTCCCATCTGTAATGGAAAGTCTAGGCACATGGAAAGGTTATGGTCGCTTAAGAAGAACAGCTCCATCTTGGCCCAGACTAGAAATCAAACTGAACCCTAGACGCATTTAAAAATAATTCCATCCCAGTGTTTTCATGATTAAAATAATATTACTACAAGCTTAATAAATGACTATTGATGATTTCTTTTTATTGGTGGCAGATAAGGAAGGATGCAAGCACTATAAATGGAGCAGAGGACTCAAAATTTAAACACACTTGGATACAATCTCTCCTTCAAATAAAGCCCTTATCAGTTATCTGTATTAGTCTTCAGAATAGGATGTAGAACTGGAAGAGACTTTAGAGATCATCTAATCTAACCTCTTCATTAGACAAGGAAGTTGAGGCACAGAGAGTCAAAGGGAATTTCTCAAGGTCACAGAGGTGATAATTAGTACAGCTAGGAATTCAAACCAAAGCTCTCCAACTGCAAAACCAGAGCTCTTAACTTACGTTTTAATTTTAAAAGTAAAATTAAATCAGATAAGGATAAGGAAGTGGCTATGCTGTTTATGTATCTACTTTTGACTGTTTTTTTCAAAATGCTTAATGAGCACACTTACAAAAAAGTCAATATATTCTTTCATCTACCACTAGAAATAGTTAGTTAATAACTCCCCCTCCCCATTCTTCCACTGCATCCCTAAAGAACTGTGCACTTTCTCTCTCTTCCTCCCCCTCTGAACCCTGCCAGCTTTTTATTCTTTGCTGACAAAACTCCTCTAGCTTCCCACGTCTAGTACCTCTTTTTCATTAGAGTGACTTAAGCTTCATTCACTGCCGATCTTGCTTATTGAGCATTCTCTGTTGCCTTTCAGGTTTTGACCCTGTTCCATGTTAAACAGGCTGTGGTGCAAGTGTAGGATGGTGTTGGGTAAAATATTCCATCTAACGAGGACAGTTATGTAAACAGTGCTGCTTCTGGTAGAAATGTTTGACAGGACAAACAAGTCTAGAGAAAAAATGCTGAGTGAGAGGGAGAGGGAGGAGGAAATGGAGAGGGAAGGAGGGAGGGAAAGAGTGAGGGGGAGGGGGGAAAAGGGAGAGAGAGGGGGAGGGGAAGAGAAGGAGAGAGAGGGAGGGAGAGGGAAGAAGGGGGAGAGAGAGATGGAGGGGGAGAGAAGGAGACAGAGAGAGGGAGGGAGAGGAAAAGAGGGAGGGAGGGAAGTAGGGAGGGAAGGAAGGATAGAGAGAGTGAGGGAGGAAAAGAGAGAGGGAGAGAGGGATGGGGAGGAGGGATGGAGGGAGAAAGAGAGAGAGAGAGAGAGAGAGAGAGAGAGAGAAGTAATAACAGTGATAGAGACAGAGCAGCAGCAGCAACTTTATATGTGAACCAAGATATGCTTCAAATAAAAAGCACTTTTGTTCTTTGTAAGAGATCAGGCTTCTGAAGAACTTAATTCAGTGGGAGGAGTTTTTAAACACAGGAACAAAGACTGAGTCAGCAACTATGATTTCTGATACTGCACAATCTGCAAAGAAAAACAGTTCACCCTCTTTTTTTGTGTTTGGAAATTTAGTAGTCATTTAAAGAGAAGCCCAGGTTTCAGAAATCTATCTCTCTGGTATATTTATTACCTGTGTGAGTAATCTGAGGCAATTTCCTCAGATGTAAAGTTAGGGATGATCTCTAGGGTCTCTTCAGGCTCTAAATTCAAGCATCCTTTCATTATAATCTTAATAAATATTTATGCACATTGCCTGTAAGAGATGCACTGAGTTAGAGACAGAAAGATGAAAAATGATATGCATGGTCCTTGCCATCGAGGAGTTTAGCAACAGAGGAGAGAAGACAAGTATACAAATTAAGAATGATATAGGATAGAATGTGACAGGAGAAAAAAGCAAGGTGTTACAAGAAAAATCTGAAGAAAGAGAAATAATTTGGGGGGTGGGGAAGATCAGAGAATAATTCATGGAAGAAGTAGTACCTAAGTCAGATTTGGAAGGAAAGATATTAACAGGGGGAAATGTGGAATGGATATATTCTAGGCTTAGAAAGCAGCCTATGCAAATGCACAGAGTTAGAAAGGGCATGATGAGATCAGAAAAGAGATTCTAGCTTGTTGATGAAGAAAAATAGTTTGAAATAAGACTGGCAAGGTAGGTTGGAGCTGGACTGTAAAGGGCTCTGAATATCTGGGTACCAGTTATTTTATTACAGAGGCAACAAGAACCCCCGGACGGAGGAGTAACATGGTCAGATCTGTGCATTAGGAAGATTATTTTGGTAGCTGTGTCAAGGAGGCACTAGAGAGTGGGAGATACTAGAGGCAGGGAGAAAAGTTAGGATATGTAAGTTAGGTCTTAAAGTAGTATAGGCAAGAGGCAATGAAGACATAAACTAGCATGGTGGCTCTGCAAGTAGAGGGAAAGTGAGATAGGAGAAATATTGTGCACCTCTCCTTTATCAACCTCACAGTCTCCCTGGTATCATAATTATTCCTTTTCTTGTCTACTAAATGTTCAGATAGCCAGGAACAGGGTTTATATTATTATTTAGTTTTGAATCGCCAGTACCTAACAGAACACCATATATACACTGTAGGTGCTTAATAAATGCTCTTGCATTGCACTTGCTAGGTGGTGCAGTAGATGGAGCAACAGGCCTTCACATTAAGAAGACGTGAGTTCAAATCTAACTTCAGACACACCCACTGCATGACCCTTGACAAATCACTTAACCCCTATTAATCTCAATCTCTCATCTATAAAATGGGGATATAATACTTAAATCATAGGATTGTTATGCAGATCGAATGAGATAATATATGTAAAGTGCTTTGTAAATATTAAAGTACTACATAAATATTAGCTAGTATTATTTCTCGAATTAAAATAAGGTATTAATTGAAGCCAAGCCATTGGTGTAGATGAGTTTACTAAGATAAAACTGAAAAGCTGAGGGGAAGGGGAGGAAGGGACATGCAGAGGTGCAGGCAATGTCCTGAGAGTGGGTAGGGAATGAAGCATGATCAGCCTGGGTCCTTCCTCAAAGTGGAGGCGCTGGTAAGAACTCATTAGTGGGAGAAGGGAGCTAGAGAGGTGGAGGGATTTTCCAGGGTGAGAAGACTCCAGGAGCAGAGAGAAGTTCTGGGTTGAGAAGGCAGCTGAGGAATTGTGGCAAAGTCCTTGACAGTCAGAAGGAAAGCTAGAAGAAGAATGAAATACAGCCAGTCTGAGTCCATTTCCCAAATGCAGGAGAATTTTAAGGCTAGAACTTTGGGTACAGGGAGGGGAGGAAAGAATAAAGGAGGAAGGAAGATGAATTACCAAAAGAGATTGAAAAATAGCAGTCAGAGAATTATGAGAAGAACCCTGAGAAAGTAGGAAATATCACAAAGGAAAATGATGGTTAATAGCATCAAATGGCCTAACCCATGATGGTTGCCTTTAGGAATTCTGTAGCCCTAAGAATCTCTCTCTCTCTCTCTCTCTCTCTCTCTCTCTCTCTCTCTCTCTCTCTCTCTCTCACACACACACACACACATACACACACACACACACACACACACACTCCTGATGATCACAGTTTTGGTATGCAAATAGTTCTATGGATATCAAATCAACTTTTGGATCATTCAATGAGACGTCCAACTTATAGTGCTAAGAGTATTATTATGCACTCAATATATTTTCAAATGAAAGCATTATTAATGGGTTTATCAACTCACACGACTGATCAGCTATGATTTTTCTCTTTTAAACAGCACAAAGCTCAACTTAATGATCCCAAAGAACAATTTACTTGAAGTTGCTGAATAGGGCAGAAACTTCTCTGGCAACTAGCCACTTTTTTTTCCAATGGGAAAAAAAGGCAAGATAGGCTGACTGTGGAGGAGAGTATGTTACAATATGCTGCAAGGGCATGGGAATGAAGTCAAAACTGCATGGGTTATTTCCCAGCTCTTTGGCTGACTCGCTTTATGACCTTGGACAATTGACCTGAATGCCATGTGCTCTTGCATGTAAGAAGGGGTAAGGGCTCTATAATTCTTTGACAAAAGGCATTATGACAGTGGAAAATGGGCTAATGATTTTATAACTTCAAAAATGAAGGCAATGTTCAAAAACTGAGTTAAAGGTGAAAAAGTTGTGTTTCCAAATTCAGACAGTATTTAAAATTTATTAAATTCTAGTTATCTATTTTCCCTATCACAGCTTTAAAAAGTATATTATTGACATATATGAGCATTCCCTAGATAATCCATAAATCCAGGGTGATTGTAAATATATAACAATAACTAATATTTCTATAGAGCTTGAAGGTTTAAACATAATTTTCCTTATAACAACCCATTAAGGTAGTTTGCAAATATCACCTCATTTTATGAATGAAGAAACAGAGATTCTGAAAGGTTGTCACTTGCCTATGTGTGGTAACAGGGCTAGAGTTTGATTGGATTACTGATATCTCAATTCACAGAACATAGGGCAAATCTGACTTTGTCAGGTGCTAAATATGATATTTCGAAGTTAAAACAGCAGATATCATTTGGAAGTGCTTAGTTACATGTATTGGCAGCAGCAATGAAGTCTCTGTTCAGGGTCAGCATTATACTTAGAAACATACATCAATGATGATCTTAGGATCATATAAAGCTCTGAGTATTGGCAGCATAGCAGACCCATCACTGGGTTTGGTTCCTATCTTTGACACCTAGTATTGATGGGACATGTGACAATAGTCAAGCTGCAATATCTCTAAACCCCCACTTCCTTCCCTACAAAAAGGGGATATTATTTACATTATCAATATGGCATAAAGGCTAAGAAAGTTGGCCTCAAAGTGGGTTCAAGTTCTGCTTTTGATGGATTTTTGTGATGGGGGGAAGCACTTTGTAAAATCTAAAGGGCAGAAACAGGTACTCCTACTATCATTACTACTTGGCAAAATCTTCTAAACTATCATCCTTAGGGCAGTCTGTATCCCTGGTCCTCCATGTTATGTGGACTTACACAGCCATGTCTATGGAGTAACCTATTTCTTAGAGGCAGGTTGGAAGCTAAGGAAAGGAAATCTCAGGAAAATTTAGAAATTTCAGAAAAATCCCAGAAAATTCTTTCTCGTCTTCATTCCACTTCCTAAGCCCCCTGACATCCAAGTTGGAAAAAACGTAAGAGTAGTAGGATGATACATTGCCCGCATCAAAGAAAAATGAAATTTTAAGTTTAACAAAGAAAAAAGTACTACCACTACTGACCTAAAGTTTCCTTCAGATCTGTAAAATTTCTATTCTGCACTTCATCACAAGGTCTAACTAAATCTGTATTTCCTGAAGATAAGGAAAACAAAATTCTCCAATTCCATTTTATTGCTTTTGGTTTTCTTTAATTACTAATACTGCAACAGTACTATTTAACTGTAAACATAGAACAGTATGCTTACTATTGATATATTTCAGCTATCTCATGGATCAAATGGGCTTTTGTGGTACGGCCTGGAGACCCGAACATTTAGAACATTGTTTTTCTCATAGAAAGGCTATAGTCTGAGTTCCAAATAACCAACTTACAAATGAATTTAATTTTAAGATGGGTCCTCCCTATAATCATACTGATCTAGACTGCAGGTTAGAGTAGATATAGTCAACTCATCCATAGACAGATACCTTTGTTGCCTGAATAAACTCAAAGAAGATGTTCATAAATAGCATTTAAAAACCTAAACGTATCTTTTAGGAGGTGGGAACATGCCCACCAATAGCCTTTGCTAGGCTAGGAATGCGGGCTGCCCTCCTTGCTTTGGGCCTCCTGAGGGACTCGCTCCATGAAACGCTGGCTCTTACTCTCAGGCAGCAGGTCCTTGCTGCTCACTGTGAGGTCACTAGCTTTCCTCAACATCACTTCACTGTAGGTAAGTTGTGTTTAAAAGTTCATTTGTAAGTCAATGAGTTGTAACTCAGAACTGTGGCTTTTCTATGAGAAAGTGTGAGAAATATTCAAATTCCCAAGCCAAACCACAAAAGCCTATGTGATCCATAATGTATGTTTACAATTAAACAATACTGTTGCAATATTTGTAATTATATCCCCCTCCAAAAAAAGAAATTAATTAGGAAAGTCTTATCTACCTTGAGAAAAGACAGATTTATTTAAAGACTAATTAAGTAATAGAAATGCTTACGGAGGTTAGAAAGGAGGTTGGATTTCTGGGAACATTCACAAGGGATGATGGGTGGCCAGCTTGTCCTTGGGGTGCTGCTGTTGCCAAGGGAGACCACACAGAAGCTTATGTATTTGTGCTAGTTATCCCAAATGTTAAATTATGTGAAATAAGACTAAATCCTAGTCACTCAGATATAGTCATGATTGATTGCACATGTATAACACTATATCAAATTGCTTACCATCTTAGCGAGGAGGGAGATGAGAGAGGGAGGGAGAAGATCTGGAACTCAAAATTTTTTTTAAATGAATGTTAAAAATTGTCTTTACACATAATCGGGAAAAAATAAAATATTATTTAAAAAATAGAGAAAAAAACACATAGTCATGATTGATATAATTGAAAGCTCTATCACTGTAAATATACCCTATATTTATTTCATTTATAACCATGCATTGCTTTTCTAATGCCACTGATTTTATTTTTAATGATTTCATGATGTTTATTCAGCAATTCAAAAGATTCTTCCTAGCAAATATCATTGTTTCTCGAAACACCAGCTGCCTTCGAGTGTTCCTTTCTATGTTCCAGAAAGGCCCCCGCTGAGATATAACTCTGACATAACTACACACTAGCTTTTGAAGTGAATGTGAAATTCCTCAGGACTTAACTGAGCTCAATTCACAAGGAACCAGTTTTTTGCCCTTTCCTACTTTCTATGGCTTCCATCAAACTGAGGTCATTCAGAGAATTATCTACTTTTTCACCACCAATCCTTTTTTTTTTTTTTTTGGAAACCAGAAGTTTCACTTCCTAGAGAACATTTTGTCTGCAAAGAAGAAAATAAGGAGAAAAAGCACTCCTTATAGTTATTCATCTCACCACCTGAAGACTAAAGAACTGGGAATACTATCACATGGGACTCACACAACTGTGGAGAACCTAGTACTGCGCATGAGTGCTGTGATTCCCCAGGAACCCAAGAGGCAATCAGTGGCAATGAAAGACTGGGCATCAGTGCTCTATGTAAGTCATTCTGTTAACGTATATTTAAGCATATGCCCATGGTATTCTACATTAGATACCACGGCAGATAGACAAAAGCAGAAAGCACAGGTCCCACTCCTTGTAGTGCTTTAAATCTCACCGTGGAGAAGAAACACTCATGTAAAATTCAAATGATTAACACCAGACTATATATGATTAAGAGTAGTTTGGATAGGAAATCCATAGAGGGGAAAAGCATCACTGTGCCATGGTTGAAGAGGACACAGACAACATGTGCCCTGGGAATGGGTAGGATTTAAATAGTAAGAGGAGAGAGGAGAAATAAAGAGAGAACAATATGTTGGGGGGTTGGAGTGGGGGGTACAAAAACAAAAGCACAAGAGTCAAAATACATACTGTATTTATAAGACAATAATGACGCCATCATGAAAAGACAGTAGGGTAAGGGAATAAGGGGAGACCATGTCAGAAAGGCAGGTTGTTCAAGGTCTCATTTCAGTTTTTCAGTCGGGTCCCACTTTTCACGATCCCATTTGGGGCTTTCTTGGCAAAGATACTGGAGTGGTGTATCAGTTCCTTCTCCAGCTTATTTTACAAATGAAGAAACTGAGGCAAACAGGATTAAATGTCTTGCCCAGGGTCATATAGCTGTCTGTGGCCAGAATTGAAATCAGGAAAATAAGTCTTCCTGACTTCAGGCTTGGTGTTGGTTGCTCTGGCCCAGATTAGGAAGCGTCTTAATGTAGAGTTAAGGAATTTTGATTCAATTATCTGTTATCTCTATTGCTGAGAATGGAGAAATCAGGACTGTAATAGAAAGAAGCCTGAACTGATAGCGAGGAGACCCAGGTTCAAGTCTCAGCTCAGTCAGTGACTTCTGCTTTTTGACCTGTCTTAGCTTCAGTTTCCCATCTATAAATCAAGACTTTGGAAGAGACAGTCACCAATGTCCTTTCTAGTTCTAAGATTCTATGACATTTCTTTCAGGATATATTTTCCTAGGAGGGGCTGATTCGAGGGAAATGATCGATTTGCTTTCGGACATATTGCAGTCAAAGTAACAGTGGCGCATCAAAGTGGAAATATTCATTAAAAATCTAAGACATGAAAAGTTGAAGCGGGAGTGGGGTAAGAATAGAGAGAGTCATCCACACAGAGCTGATGATTAAAGCTATAAAAATGGATGTGTTCTAAAGAAAGCACTGCAGAGAGAAAAAGCAATGCAAGAAGAGCCAACTAAGCCACAGAGAATAACCAGTGAGGAGTAGCAGCAGAAGGGTAAACAAAGAAGGAAAGGTAGAAGGAAAGTCAAGATACTATATTGTCAGGGAGGTCAATACATGAGGTTCAAGAAGAGGATGTTCTATAGAGTGGTTAAAAAAAAAACAAGACAGGAAAATGTTTTGGCAATCAATCTTCAAGAAAGAATAGTTTCTTTAAAGTAGGAAACCTGAACTCAGGATGGAAAATGCCGTCCACATCCAGAGAAAGAACTATGGAGTCTGAATGCAGAGCAAAGCCGACTGTTTTCTTGTTTTTTATTTGTTTGGTTTTTGTTTCGTTTTTTCTTTCTCATGGTTTCTCCCATTCATTATAATTCTTCTATACAACATGACTAATGTGAAAATATGTTTAATAGGACTGTATACGTAGAGCCTATGTCAGACTGCAGGCCATCTTGGGGAGAGAGGGGGAGATAATTTAAAACTTATGGAAGTGAATGCTGAAAACTAAAAATAAATTAATTAAAATTTGAAAAAATGGGAAGCCTGAAAGAGTGCAGGGAGTTAAGAATGGTGAAGAAATTGAATCAGTGGGTACAATAATTACAATATTAACAAAGACAACAATAATAAGAGCCGACATATAGCGCTTTGAGGTGTGCAAAGACCTTTCTATACTCGATCTCATTTGACAGCATAAGACTATTTGCACTAAATAGGTCATTCAGTTTTTCTAGCAAGCCACTTTATACTCTCACCTGCTGGTGCTCATAATTTAAATATCCTGAGTCATTTACCTCCTCTTTCTTAAGCTGAGTATCTAAAGTATGATAAAGCAAAAAATAACTGAACTGATCGTACAAGAACCACCAGCTCCCAATTCAATTTGATCTCTGGTGAAGAATGGGTTTATGGAAGATACTATCACTCTGAAGTCTCGGCTGCTCTGAAACATCTTCCTGGGTTGACAATGGCCCATAAGCTATTCCCTTCAAAATTATCTCTAGGTATTCACCCTAAGTACAACCAATGGGTGCTGTAGTTCTTGTGAGCTTTTGAGATTTAGGATGGCTTCTCAGACACCAAGTCTACAAGAGGATAGCATCCATTTTTATTTCACCTGAGCATCATATCAGTTAAGTGCTTTGACCAAACACCTGTAGTCCTTACCAGGAATGATTCAGGATAGATTTCACCAGGAATTCTGAGGGCCACATTGTGCTGTGAGTAGTTAAGAACATCGTGAAATGAGCAGTCAGGAATAAGCCAAGTGTCTGGATGGAGAGAGAATGATAGATACCAAGCCCACACACAAACAAACAGAACTGAATCCTTCTAATTCCAGCTCACTTTAGTCATTTTTCAATCTGAAAAATCCATGAGAAAGGGATCATCTCATAGCAGACTTGGTCAGTCACGGCCCTGAGAGAGGCAGTTTAGTTCAATTACTGGGGAGTCTCTGATGGGTGATGAGAAAGCCTGCTGGGGCCATGCTGTGCTATGGCTTGGCAATATATTTAGCATCCACTGGGATCAAAACAGCCCTAAGACTGACAACAAACCTTGAGTTGTCAAAATAGCTTATAGGACTGAGAACTAGTGCAAATACTTTATTTACCAAAACCTCGCTTTAGGGAAAAAAAAATACATGACCTCACCAAAACAGTTAAGGTATTAAAGTGGGTGGGAAGTAGTATTTAAATGAAAAATAAAATTGATCATGATTTCTCTATTTAAAAAAAAAACTCCAAATATAGATATTCAGCAGAGAGGTCACATGACAGAAATTCTGTTTCCTTCTATGTAACAAGGAGCTGGGAAGACAGAGCCTAAGACTTAGACACCTATCACCAGTCTTCCTTCACCAACTACAGACTCAACTGTTATGGATGGATCTCCTTATGCTTCTCTCCCTTACTGCTTTTTTTTTAAGCCCAAAGGAGATTTTAGGTATGATAAAAAATAAAGCTTTTCTTTCCCTTTCCAAAGAGCAATAGTTGCCATTTTTTTATCTCCTCTTTTGTCAGAGGGACAGCATGGGGATATAGGGACGTGGGTGAGAAGGGCTCAGGAGTCAGGGCAATTGCCAAATGAAAATGCAGGAGGCTAGGAACACACCACAAAGTGGAGCTTCAGTAACTTTTGTTCATTAATACCCACCTCCCACCTTCAACTTGTTGGCATTTTAGGTTAGCTCCTCTCTGCTCCCACTTCTTCCTGACTTCTCAAACACAGCAGCCCTGCCAATGTCCAACCCGCACGGTGATTCATGACACTGGCAAGAACTTAATTTCCTGTCCAATAGAACAAGGTTGATCTCCAGTCAAAAAGCTCACTCAAGAAAGCTATTTCCTCTCCATGGAATCTTTCATTCAATTGTAACCTTTCATTCAATTGTGAGCACTGCCCCCCCCCTCGGCCCCCCGCCAGTGAAAACTAGATCAATTTGGTCCTGCCATTGGGTATTTGCTTTTCTTGCAATTCAAGTAGGATTCAAAAACTCAAAGGATTTCTGTCCACAGATCTTCCCTGCAAGCTCAGAGAGTTTATCACTGCATTTTAAACCTAGGAACTAAATCTCATAGAGGAATATATCTAGACAGGAAAAGCCAAATCCTCACAAAATAAGCTCCATTAAACCTTTTATTATGTCAATACAATTCACTTTCATTTACATTTTTCTGCATTCCTTAAATGTCAACATTGCCACCATTTCTAATTTCTACAATCTGCACTGTATTTACTCAATACTTCCATTCATTTCTCAGGAATACTTTATTTACTTCAAGGATGTGTGATTTTCTTAGAGTAAAAGCAAAATTCAACCTTGTTAAAAGTTTATCCCCCTCAGCAGAAATTCCCAGGCTTTAATTCTTTTAAGGACCCTTATTCCTTCTATTGAGGGAACAGATTACAAACCTTTCATGACATAGTAGATGGTTTTCAAGAGTCAGTGTGACCTAAAAAATCCATTACTTGTGCCCAGCTTTCCACACTTAGCTAGGTCCTTCTTTGGGAGGAAAGCATATAATTGTCACTTGCCACACACTTGAAGCCTTTGCCACTTTGTTAGAACTTGACAGAGTTTGTGCTCCATTGCTATAAACTTCAATGAAGCATCACAGCAGGACCATGATCTCACAGCTTGACTGGAGATCACAGAAATGCTTGATTATTATCTCCCCAATTCTTAATAGAACCAAAGGAAAAGAACAGAGGTTTCAGTACATGAGGCTGACTGGTTGGCACCTTCTTTCACTGCCCATAAACTGTCTCTAGACCAGGGGTTCTTAACCTGGGGTCTGTGGATTTGAAAACAAAAATCTGATTGTTTCAATATACTTGGTTTACTATGTAACCCTATGTATCTTATGCATTTAAAAACATTTTTTTTACTAGTACATAGGCTTCACCAGACTATCAAAGGGTTCATGTACCAAAAAGGATTAAAAAATCCAGCTCTAAACCAGCTGCAAATACTTAACTCTAAAAAAAATACCTCTTGGGCCAAAGCCCAAGCTAGCTGAGATAAAGGGGCTGGAGGGTCCAAGAATCAATTCAACAAAATTATTAAAAAAAAAAAAGTAATAGGTAGCATCTGTAAAGGGCTTTAAGATTTGTAAAGCACTTTGCAACATTATTCATTTTAACCTGGGAGGCTATTATTACGTTCATTATCCAGATAAAGAAAATGAAGTAGAGGTTAAGTAACTTGCCTTAGGATTACCCCAGTAGTAATTGCCTGAAGATGCATTTGAACTCAGGTCTTCCTAACTCTAGGGGTTCAATGCTTCATTTGATTTAATGTTCTAAGTTAAGATAGTTGGGCCCGGCTATCTTAACTTAGAACATTAAATCAAACAGTTATTACATGTTTACTACGGGCAAGCGACTTAACCTGTCTGCCTCAATTTCCTCAACTGTAAAATGGGTGTAATAGTAAAGCTTCTTGTAGTTAATTCATTTCAGTTGTGTCCAGCTCCCCAAGGCTCCCTTTGGGGTTTTCATGGCAAAGGTACTGGAGTGGGTCCCCATTTCCTTCTCCGGCTCATTTTATAGATGGTGAACTAGGGCAGACAGGGGTTAAGTGACTTGCCCAGGGTCACATAAGTGTCTGAGGCCAGGTTTGAACTCAGCAAGATGAGTCTTCCTGAGGAAATATAATTAGCCTTTCACAATGTGAGTATTGTGGAAGTGTTTTACATAATATACATGTCTGACCTATGTTGAATCGCTTGCCTTCCTAGGGAGGGTGGGTGGGAAGGGAAGAAGGGAGAGAATTTGGAACTCAAATTTTTAAAAGCAGATGCTAAAAAAAAAAAGTTGTTTTTGCATGCATCTGGGAAACAAGATATATAGGGAATGGGGCATAGAAATCTATCCCACCCTACAAGAAAGTAAGGGGAAAGGGGACAGGGTGGGAGGAGTGGGGTGACAGAAGGGAGGGCTGACTAGGGAACGAGGCAATCAGAATAGATGCCATCTTGGAGTGGGCGGGAGGGTAGAAATGGGGTAAAAATTTGTAACTCAAAATCTTGTGGAAATCAGTGTTGAAAACTAAAATATTAAATAAAAATGATAAAATTAAAAAAAAATGAGCCTTCCTGACTCCAGGCATTCTACTCACTGTGCCACTTAGCTGTCAATAATAGGACCTATCTCCCCTTGATGGCTATGAGGATGAAATAAGATAATATTTATAAAGTCCTTTACAAACCTTAAAGTATTACATAAAGGCTATTATTTTTTTATTATTTGTTATTGCTGTGAATGATGTGAAAGTAATGTGGATTTTCAAAATGGGATCAATTTATAAAGTGTTACAGGCACACACGCACACACGCGTGCACACACACACACACACACACACACACACACACACACACACCATGTGAACAAAGCAACACACTCAGGAAAGTACATGCACAATCTTTAAAGATGTGGTTTCATACCATACTTAGCTAGGTCTATGGGGTTGAGCTGGGACTCCCCCATCTCCATAAGTAATTATCTTACGGAAGGCTCCATGTGTAGACATTACCTGGTGTGCCTCTTTCATGCAACTTATGGACATAGCCTTAAAAAGTTTATCCATGTGAGCCATCACAAATAAACCTTCAACTAATGCATAGAGGGGGGAAAAAAAGAAAGACTATCTAAGGTGAGACTGTGGTCCTCTAGTGAAACCTGTAAACAGATCACAATTTGGCATCTCATTTCTTACTCTGAGAATGGCACTGTGGCAAAACACTGTGACTCTGGATACTGCTCTCACCTGGCTCAGTGACCTAGATGTAAAATTGTAGCTTGTGGCTTTTTTTTTTGTGCTATGCTCCTATATTATAGCAAACACTGACAGTGTATTTTCATTATCCTGGATATCCAGATGGTGTCCAGTGGTGGACTGTTAATTTAATTAACACCTTGTGAGTGCTCAAATATTAAAATAAGAAACAAAAGTCTCTATCTTTTATGGTTAAGATGTCTGAAACAATCTCCTCAGAATGAATGTGGGATGTTGGCCCAGAAGATACTTTCCAATGGTTGTAGTAGGTCTTAAAAGGAAATTGTTTCCTATTGAAAATTCAATTTCTGTTCCAAGCTTCCCCAAACTAAAATTAGTGGATGGCTTGCACAGTCATCACTCAGAAAAGCTCAGCCAGCCTGCCACTCATAATTTGGACATCATTTGCATCCTAGCTGGCTCTCAGAAAGAGACAGTATTTTGAACTCCCTTGGTTGAACTCAAAGCCCATTAGCTAACTAACCAAACAAACTGGAAAGAGGCAAACCACAAGACCCAAATCCAGCAGACTCTGGATTGTGAAAACACTCTCAGAAAATGCCATCTTGGAAGGAAAAGGCAGAAGATTCCTTTCAACATTTGTTCATCCAGAATTAAGGCCACCAAAAATGCAGAACCCACTCAGGAAACCAAGAAAGAAGGACAAACTGGCTTAAACTCTTCTAACCTCAAAGTAGCATGCAGAAAGACACCCCCAAGACTGATGATGGGGTGGCGTCAAGCATGACATATAGCCAAACAAAACTTATATTCTTCTTGCCCTCTGTGAAGAAATGACCTTGCACTTATGGTAGAAAGGGATCGAATGTAGTAATTTCCTGCATATTTAATGGGTCTTAGGGGTAGTATAAACCCTCATGGTGTTTCTGCTGAATATTTCCTTGGTTGTGGAGGAGGTATGGGAGGAGATGAAGTATGACTTGTCAAGGTAGGTGAAACCTTCCTTTGTGGCCGATTGTTCCTGAAGGTCGTCCCCTACTCCCAAAGTAGATGGAAGGGGTCAGATTCTGAAGAGGAAAGGAATGAGAAGTGGGGCTGGCCAGGGAACGGATAAATGTAGAAATTTTCCCTCAAGACAACATGGTAACTGGAAATACGGTAGAGTCAGGTCAAGAAACTAAGGTGGGGGCAAGGTAGATTTATCAGCCTCTACAGAAAACTTAGGAATAAAATAGGATCAGATATAGAGATGGACAGCATATTAGAGGCCATTTAGTCCATCCAACAGTGACGAAGGGTTTCATACACAGTACTCAATAAACATGAAGACCTGGATTGGAATTCACTTCTGATACAACTAGCTGTATGTCTCTAGGCAAGTCCTTTAAACTCTTTGAGTCTCTATATTCTCATCTGCAAAACGGGAACAATGATAACATTAATGTCATAGGATTTTTGTCAGATAATGTATGCAAAGTCCTTTACAAACCCTCAAGTGTCATATAAATATGGTTTATAACAATTATTATTATTAATTGAATGAATAAAAACCTTAAACTCACCAGAGAAACATGACTTCTAGGAACTGGAAAATAAGCCAGTGTGTATCAGTCAACAGTCAATATGCATTTATTAAGTACTTACTATGTGCCAGGTAGTGTGCTAAGGGCTGGGAAATACAAATACAAGCAGAGAGACAGTTCCTTACATTTTAATGGGGAAAAGACAGAACATAAAAAGAAGCTGAAAAGGGCTAAGGAAGATGAAGGTCCTCAGTTTTGAGGCATGGTAAAATCTGGAATTCAGCCTGGAGAGGAATGAGACTTGTTGGCCTAGGTGTCCTCCTTAAATGGAGGTTCTGGGAAGATCTATCTAATCAGAGGGAGAAGAATCAGGGGTAGAGGGTACTTCCAAAGTGCGGGGTAAGGAGCATCCGGAATGAAGAGGTTAAATAAGATACACCAGAAAAAATTCAGAGCGTACTTTGTAGAGGAATGTGCACATGGATATGTAAAAATACTCCCCTCATGGAAAAACCCCTATGGTTCAAAATGCAATAAGGAAGAAGCGATCAACCTGGGCTGGAATTAGTCTGCCTCTGCCTGCCGACTGGTAATGAATGATATTCCCCATCCCACCTTAGACCTTATTAAGTATTTATTTACCTTGGAACTCCTCTGAAACACTTACCATGTAATACTATTTATTGTGGTTATCTGTGACTTGTCCACTTATTACACTATGAGTTCCCCCCAAGGACAGGGGAGATTATCTAAACTTTCTATCTCCTTAGTATGTAACAGAGTGAGGCTTTTTCTATGTGTGGACTGTCTGAAGCTATCAAGTGAGTGCTCACAGAAGAGCGCAGCCTTAAATCATGAGCAAGGAACATGTGAAAAATAAATGGGGGTGGGGGAGAAGACATTCTAAAGGGAGATATGGGAGAAAGATCAGTAGAGAAACAGCCCTCAAAAGTGCACAGAATGCTTTGTGGTAGTGAAATACAGTTTTGCCATAAAATTTTTGTTTGTTTTTTACTGAGCTAGCCAAACCCACCTCCATCTACTTTCTCCTCCACCCTGTGTATTTTTCCATGTTGCCTCCTAATTTTTGGAACAACCCTGCCCTAGTCATCTGGAAACATTTCTCCTTCCTCCTTCAAACTATGCCCCCAGACCTTTCTTCTGGGACCCTGAATCAGAATTCCTGTTAAGTTTGGGTTCCTGGAATACAATTAAGATGACCAAAAATGAAAGCCAAATGGATGCTTCTTCTCATAATCTCCCAAGCCCTTGAGCAATCTGGATCTGGACAATGTAGACCACAACCCCATTAAAGACAAAAACTTCTCAGTGCTAGGTCTAGGTGGGTTTCTGATTTGAAGCAGAAAGAGACCTTGGAGATCTAGTCTAACCTATCTCACTTTACAAATGAGGAAACTAAGGCCCAAAGAAGTTGAATGGCTAGGTTAAGACGATACTAGCAGGGGCTGCTAGAGGATCATCAAGTGGGTAGAGCGGAAGACTTGGGGTCAGAAAGACCTGAGTTCAAATTCTGCCTCAGACACTTATTAGCTGTGAGACCCTAGGCAAGTCACTCACTCTCTCCCTGACTCAGTTTCCTCGTATGTTTAAAAAAAAAGTCTAGTAATGTCTAAAGTAGTAGAGCCAGGCTTTTTAAAGTCCAGAAAGAGGTCTTCTGTCTCCAAATCCTGTGCTCCATCCACTATACCAAACTCCCTGAAAACATAGCTGGTTGTAGAATATCTGGCTTGGTGTACCTTCAAAGGCCTAACTACTTAAAATTAGTAAGACACACGTCTTGCATGTGTAAATAGAAAAGAGCAAAGTGTTAATATAGGCAGAAGTCAGCAAACTGAGCAGCCTCACTGAGTGGTTGCTTCACTGCTGTCTATCTACACTTCCAAAGTAACTCTGTTGGTCATCCTTGGGATTCCTTACAAATTTAAAGATATGATATTCATAAGGGGTATCAATTGGTAGGACTGGTATAAAAAAATTAAGGGAGATCTTTGGAGAATATTTGGATATTGTTCATTTCAGTCATGTCTGACTCTTTGTGATCCCATTTGGGGTTTTCTTAGCCGAGATACTGGAGTGGTTTGCCATTTCCTTCTCCAGTTCATTTTACAGATGGAGGAAACTGAGGCAAACAGGGTTAAATGACTTTCCCAAGGTCACACGCTTATATGTATCTGAGACCAGAAAAAGGAGTCTTCCTGACTCTAGTCCTGGCACTCTATCCACTGTGGCACCTAGCTGCCCAGATTAGGGTATCAGTGTTCAAAAAGTTAAAGTTCAGTCTGTCTTGGCAAGATGAATACTGGTGTCCAGACCATGGCAGAGGCTATAACTGATCTCATGGTACCCACATCCAAAGGCTGCTTCCATGAGTTACCATGTTCACAACATCCAGTATTACATGGAAAAGGATTGCCAGGTAACTTGTGGCACAATCCAATTACCTCTTCACTGATGGATGGTATAAAATGAGGGTAGGCAACAATCAGAGAGGTTAGCACAGACCCTCCAGAGACTGATATGCAATACTGAGAACCCTGAACTCATGCTACTGAAGGCTTGGTGTTAGCTAGAACGGAGTCGGGGTGGGGGGGGGAGGAAATTTAGTAAATAAACTAACAACAATCTCAATGATTCATCTCTCTCTGCTTTAAAAAAAAAAACGCAGGACAACTAAGAGCTAGAAAGAATCTTAGAGGTCATCTAGTTCAACCCCCTCAATTTACAAATGGGGAAAAGAAGCTCAGATGTTATTTACCCAAGGTCACACAACTAGTAAGGAGTAAAGCTAAGATTTGAACTCAGGTACTCAGATTCCAATTTCAGTTCACCTTCCACTTTACCATATTAATTCCAATTAAGAATGAGCAATTAAGTTTTTAATTTTTGGCTAGTGTCTTCTCATTATGGTAATTACAGTGTTTTATCTCATAAATATTTATGTTGTTGTTCAGTCGTTTTCTGTCCTGTCAGACTCTTCATGACCCCATTTGGAGTCTTCTTGGCAAAGATACTGGAGTGGTTTGGCACTTCCTCCTCCAGATCATTTTACAGACAAGGAAACTGAGGCAAACAGGGTCAAACGACTTCCCCTGGGTCACACAGCTAATAAGTGTCTGAAGCCAAATCTGAACTCAGGATGATGAGTCTTCCTGATTCAGCCCTGGCACTCTATCTACTGGGTCACCAAGAAGCTCCTAATTAATATTAAATAAAGATTTATAGCCTGTAATATTTTGCTAAAAGTAATTGATCACCATAAAAATAAAGCTGATATTTATGTGGCCATTTACATTTCATAAAGAACTTTACATAGATTATCTCAATTGAGCCTCATAACAGCCCTATGAGGGAGGTATCATACAGGTATTATATGCCCATATTGTGTCCCATAGACATTAAGTGATTGTTGCACAGTTAATAAGTCAGTGGTGAGATTTGAATCCAAGTCACTCCTGACTCCATGTTCAATGTTCTTTGTACTCTATTATGCTCGAAACATCACTATGTATTCTGTAGCATGATACATTAACCAGAAAAATACTTTGATTTTTGAAATCACAGCATGTAGAAAATTTTAGAATTTGGCCGCAATAATAAAACCAGAAGGGACTGTGGGTGGATTGTCAAAAGAAAAACACCATAATGGTTGCTAAATTACTTTTTGTGAAGTCATCTGAGCAATTTAAATCGAGCAATACAATTTTCACCAAGGATCATAATGCTTCATGCTCTTTGAGATTATTAAACCAAAATTACACATTTTATGATGACATTTCATATAATAAACATCTCATTCAATTACATAAGAACAGGAAATTGGAGAATGAGATCCTTAGAATGAAACATTACAACTAATTTCTTTTAAAGAACAAAACAGTATTAGAAATACAAAACTGATATTTACAGGATGGCACACGTACAACCTATATCAGACTGCTTGCCATCTTGGGGAGGGGGGACGGAAGGGAGGGAAGATGAAAATATTTGGAACTCAAAATCTTATAAAAATTGAATGCTAAAAACTATCTTTACATGTAACTGGAAAAAATAAAATACTATTTACAAGAAAAAAGAAATGCAAAATTAGAAATAATTATGCTTAAAACCACATGAAATTGCTATACTGTGGGGGAAAATGGTTCTCTATGCTTGGGCAACAGTAATCTGCTATGTAAATTTAGTCTATTATACTCCCAGAAGTACATAATTATTCAAGTAAATTTCAGTGAGATTTTATATCACAGCTAAAAAAATGTCTGTAATTGATCGATAGCCAGAGCTCTACACTTCAAGAATTTTCAAAGATAAAATGCATTATTAATGTTAAACCAGATGTTTAATTTTATATATGAATTTTTAATAGTGTATTTATAAAGCAAGGAATTGATGCATGAATAAAACATTTCAGTCT
Source organism: Trichosurus vulpecula (assembly GCF_011100635.1). NCBI lineage: Eukaryota > Metazoa > Chordata > Mammalia > Diprotodontia > Phalangeridae > Trichosurus > Trichosurus vulpecula. Next base: position 255,324,656 of record NC_050573.1, read on the forward strand.
GAAATAAAGTGGACAGATTATATTTATAAGCTACATAAATCTGTTTACACAGTGTTTCACAATTTAACAATATACTATTTAATGAGAAATTTATTTCACTATTTCAATAATGGCACATGGTTAATATGAGATACAAAGCTACAGCCTAGCTTGGCAAACCTATAATTTTAACAGGAAGGACCAAATGTAAACTCTGAAATTTCAGGGATGGACTTGAATAAATGACACAATTTTATGCAATAGAAGAGTAATAATACAATGATTGCTGTTAATTGCTTCAGATGGAAGTGTCTGAGAACAGCAATTAAATGCAAATCTGACAATATATTCTGTGGGTTTTTCTAGTATGTCGGTGAGGTTTTTCTGATACAGATCAAGTTCTCTGACAATAAATACATTACAGTTTTAAAAAAAAACCCTCTACATAATAAAATCGATTCTAAGCCTCAAAGCTTATTTCAATCAATGTTTAACAGAACAAAACTCTAAATAATAAAATAATTTGGGCTATCCTCTAGAGTTCACAACAATGAAATCTAATTTATATTCTGGAACAATTAATGGGAGAAAATTAGTTTGTCTCCCTCCCAAATCACTTTTAAGAAAAAGGCACATTTGTCCCTGATAGTAGTACTTTTGCAATAGCAAAAATAAAATAAATTAAAATTAAAATTGGAAATAGTGGGTGCTTACTGATTGGGGCATGGCTAAGCACACAATTATTCCCCAAGAGGGATAGGTAGTACACAGCAAGGAGGGCTGATGCCTAATAAACTATAAAGTTGAGAACGAGTAAGTAAGGAGGAGGGCAGCAGTGATACCTGAAGCCAGACATGGCAGTCACCCCACACAAAGGCAACTTGCAGGAGAAGGGCTGGCAGGTTGGTCCTGACTACTCTTTATCCTGCTCACTGCCAGGAACCAAGGGAGACAGCACCAGCCAGTTTTGGCACGATCTGCAAAGTGTAGGTTTTATGTTCTAGCTGCAGCATTGGAAGGATTAGGGAAAGGGGGATGAGGCCAAGGAAAGAGTAGGGAAAGACTGAGTTGTAGGAGGCCATTTGGGGGACTGCTGTTGGGAAAGAAAAGTTACAGAATGGATTCTTGCTTGAGCAAAGGGCTGGACTAAAACAGAGATTCTCAAACTTCTTGTTCTCAGGACCACTTTACACTCAAATTACTGATTACGCCAAAGAGTTTTGTTTATGTAGGTTACATCTATTGATGTTTAACCATATTAGAAATGAAAATGCCTTAAGTATTATTATGGAAATAGTTTTGACCTCATGGACCCCTGGAAAGGGTCTAGGGAACTCCCAGGGATCCCTAGACCACACTTTGAGAAGCACTGGAGTACGAATTCTCTGATGTCCTTTCCAATTATAGGATTCTATAATTCTAATAGTCTCTAGGCACCCGTAACATACAAAGCTTCTTTAATTTCTCCCTACCAACACTCTTCTGGACTTCACTATTATGTCTTTAGAAACTCATCATTCTGAAAGATCACTTTAGCCCCGGAACTCACACTTCATCAGTACCCCCTTGCCCATGGAGCCTCTCCCTGTAACTTGCAAATGACCTGGATTTAAGTGAGGCAGAGTTGCCCAAAGTTATCAGCCTTGCTCTCTCTTCCAGAGTCATCAAAGTCCAGCAGGACAAAAGTCAAGACAAATGGAGTTATCTCATGACCTTGGCATCTCCGATGCTTGACCAAGCTCTAAGCACTCCACAGTGCATGCTTCAGGCACCTTCATGGCTGTCAGAACAAACTGTTCTCATGGACCCATTCTTCCAGGGGAAGTCTTCACTTGCTTGGGGATACATGACCTAACTCACTGATGGGTTTGAGGCCTGTTTAGCCAGACTGCCAAGATAATTTTATCCAGGTATGGACATGACACATGCTACAGTTTCTTGCAGACACAGATGAGAGGTGGGAGACAGGTGGAACAAAAGGTAAATGAGTAGCCCAGAAAAGGGCTTGGGCAAGCCCTCACTCCAGAGTTGCTAGTCCTCCTAGAACACCCATACATCCCACTTTGTAGGTAGGTGGGTGTGCACTGGGTAAAAATAACACATTAAAGATTGGCAAGTGTGTAGTCTTAAGTGGAGAGAGATTCCTGGAAGCAAGCGATTTTTTTTTTGGTATCAATATAGTATAATTTTAGAAAAACAAAGCTCTAAATTGAAAAGATTTTAGATATTAGGGAATTCTAATAGCCTTTTTAAAAAATGTTTTACTTAAATCAAGACTTCAATATTTGAAATCACTGAAAAATATATCACAAAAACCAAGTTTTAAAAAAAAATCACCATTTTTAAAAGCATTCAGTCATCTACTGAGTACCAGGTGCATGCTTTGTACATGGGATACAAATTCATAAATGAGATGGCTCCTGTCCTCAAGCTTATACTCTACGAGGTCCATAACATTATTTTCAGAGTTGCTTTACACTAATTTAAAATCTACATGAATAAGAAGCAGGAAAGGGATTTCAATTGTATTTTTATATACCATGTTTTCTTTTCTCTTCACTCCTATAGTCTCTCATTGATGCCTACCAATTATGGAACATAAAAAGGTTTCCTTTTCAATTTTTCCTTCTTATCAACATATAAAAATACAAGTACAAAATTCTTTCTCCCACTTTTTCAAGTAGACCCTTGGAACTCTAAACTCTGCCAGCTTTGCTACAATGATGTCCGTTCACTAAGAATGCCAACGTCTTGCATTCTATGTACAGGTTCTCCAAAGATCCCAAAGCATGCTCTTTTTCAATTTAAACTGAGGTTCAGAGACCTGAAGTGGCCTGCAGATGGCATACAATAGAATTACCCTAATGGGGGAGAAAGGAAAGGGCAGGTGAAAATAAGTTCCAAGAGTCTCCAAGGCCCTGACTCTTTAAAAAATTCTCCTCCAGCTACCAAGAGAGAGCACCTTGCCTACAGTGGATAATCAAGGCTGGATGAATTGTTCTTGTACTCTCCTGTCTCATGCGATGCATAGCAGGGTGCTCTGAATGTTGCAGCTGCTTAAGAACATCACCCCCCCACACACACACAATGAATGGAATAACTGTTTCAAATCGAAGGAAGATAAGATCTTCTTCTTCTTGAGGAAGTTGTACATTTTTTTCAATTGTTTTAAATCTGACTCAAAATGTATTAGCTGGAAGGGCCTGTGCAGGATAATTGTAGCAGGTTTTTTTAAAAAAAATTTTATATTTTACCATTTACCCTCAAATATTTAGTCACTAAGAAGATGCACCACTTTCTAACTTGATATGTGTGTCCATATTACACCAGGGAAGAGTAGTGCTATCGATGGTATTCTGATACTCTGATGTATCTGTGATCCTGTCAACACAGGTGAACCTTGCAATGGGTACAAATTGCAACCAAACTACACCTCGTCAGCCTGTGAGGGATTTGTCCATCTCATCCCATAAATCTTTATTAAATATCTAGCCAACAAACTGCAAAACTTCCTTGACAAATCAGGGGTTCTTAACCTGGGTACCTTGAACTTGGATTCTTAAGAATTTTTTAATAACTATTTCAACATAGTTTCCTTAGAAACCCTGTTTATTTTATGCACTGAAAAACATTCTCATGAGAAGGGGCCCACAGGCTTCACCACATTTCCAACGGGGTCTATGACACAAAATAAGGTAAAGAACCCCTGTTGTAGATTTTCTGATTTTGCATAGACACCTGGCACATGTAGGCGTTTTATTGCTCATCTTTCACTCTTGCTATAGCACTTCCTGACCACAATACATGACACATACTAGATGCTTTAACAATGCTAGTTAACTGACTGATGGATGGACTGGGTCCATCCTCCTTTTCCAGGCACATAACTCCCTACATTAATTATACAGACATCAAAAGCACATACTTCAGGGTGGGGGGGGTAGGGAGTGGGAGAATGGTACACTAGAGTTTTGATTTGAACATACAATATTAGGTCATAAACTGACCAATATTTTGCATCTCCAAATTCAATGTGAATTAGTATCAGGGATGTGAACCACGAAGTTTTGATGAAATTTCAATTTATTGAGGTCACAGATCTATCTTGTTCCAACACACGCTGTACCAGCATTTAAGATGTGGCAGATATTTATACCCAGCAAAAAGATGTAATTTAGCAAAATAACTCTTAAGTGCTCTGTTAGATGGGATGTGGCCCAGCAAAGTGCTTAAGAATTCTACCTTATGCCAATTTCCTCATCATATGATTAAACTTCTGACAATGTTCCAATCTAATTCTTTATACGTGCGCGCACACACACACGCACACACACACACTCCTTTCTATCTGATGAATTGTTCTTACTCTTGTATCATGTGAAAGTCTAAAGAAACTAATGTTGCTATTGTACGTTAATTTTGAGACCATTTTCAATTAAGCTAAATTATTAGGGAACAAGATAAAAACATTCTACTCCTCCCATTCAACTTACGAATTGAGTTGGTTCTCCAACAGCTCAGTCAAGGTATCTTTAGATGTACTGCTCACCAATCTGACTCAAATGTATTAGCTAGAAGGGTCTATATAGAGTTACTGATGCAAGCAAGCCAATTATGACAGATTTCATGTTCTAATTTAACTCAAATGTGAATTATGGGAACATAACAAAGAATCAGATATTTCCCCATGGAAGGCCATACTGCCCTGTAAGAACTTCATACAACTCAATGAATTCTTAAACATGAGCAATATGAACTTCTTTTCATCGAGGCTTCAGAAAAAAAGTGTACAGAAAATGGGTTCAAGGATCTCTTCGGTCATATTGACACACACACACACACACACACACACACACACACACACACACGTGTTTATAATGAAGAGAGAGAGAGAGAGAGAGAGAGAGAGAGAGAGAGAGAGAGAGAGAGAGAGCGCGCTACTCTTCACTGCTTAATGGATACTCTGGCTCTTTCCTCTTTAGAGGAAAAACAACCCCACTTGGAAAAAAAAACCTACACCAGCATTTTCTCTTCTCTTCAATCATCTTTCCTATTTGAGTGGAAAACATCATTTAGTAAACAAGAATTAAATAGTGCAAAGACTATCCTGATTTACCACAGCTTAGCTAAGGCTGGTCAGTTACCACACGTTAACATTTGTCTCTGTTATTTCTCTTAAAAGATGTATTAAAATTCTTGACTCCATGTTATGGAGGAAATGAGGCTCAAGAGCAATAGCTTCTTCTACTTTAAAAATGTAACTGGTGCCATTTAGACCTAAGGAAGGGCACAGATTTGCCACTTACATGTTTCTCATTATAGATGAAGTATTGCAAATTCCTCACAGACAATAACTATATAGACAGAAATAATTGCGAAGGTACTTTTATATTTCCAAGATATTAAATACTAAATAGCAAAGTGAATACTAATGAGCAGCAAAAACTATGATTCCTGCTGCTGCTAGGATTTCCATCCTCCTCTTTCCCAATCTGATTCCATATTCTCACATTATCCCAGTGCTTTGTCCAAGGCAAGGTATAAGGTGGCAAGATGAACAATGATAAAGGAGAAGAAGGAAGCAAATCCTAATTCCACTCAGAACTCCTCATAACTAATCTGATACACCTTCCTCCCCCTACCCTCCCCAGTGGCCAGCTTACTGTTAGGGAGTAAAGGAAGTGCGGAAACCTTAGTTGAAAGGAAGAGGGCATACACTGTTGCTCTCCTTCTTTAAAAAAAAAAAAGGAATTATAATACCAGTAAATCATGAAAACTATTAAGTTTAGGTCATTTAATACCGGAAAGATTCTAGAGCTGTTCATTAATAGATTAACCTTAATCTGATTAAAATTACAAGATTAACTCCAATCTTCCATTCCCAAGTGCCTTCTGGACATTTCAGGCTGTCTCTCAAGCTGAAAACAGAGTTCATATCATTTTTTCCTGTAAACCTGCCCCTTCTCCAAACTTCTTTCTCCAAAGAAAAGCCCATTCTCCTAGTCATACAGGCTCTCAGCATTTGAATAATCCTCAACTCTTCTCAACACTGCTTTCAGTGTCTCGTCTCACCAATCCAGTCTCCAAGAAGCTGCCAAAAATAAACTTTCTAAGGTATGGATCTGACAAGAATACCATTCCCTTCTCAAAAACCAATGGTGGTTCCATATTGCCACTAGCTTGGATATAAACTTCTTAGCTTGGCAATCAAAGTCTTCCACAATCGAGATCCAGTCAGTCTTTCTAGCCTTACTTCACACCACAGAGAAATGATATCACATACACATTTAACTTACTGAATTCAATCATACAGTGTATATCAGAGAGATGGAAGAGGAAGAAGGCAGAGGGGAAGAAGGGAGGTTGGTAGATGGTGAAAGAAGAGGAGAAGAAAACAGAAAGGTAGGGAAGTGGATGTAAAGAAAGAGGAAGAAGACATCATGGTAAAGGAGGAAATGATTAAAGGACGGGGAAGAAAAGAGGAAGAGGGATATAGATTAGGAAGGAAAGAAGGGGAGAGAGGGAGGCAAAGGTGCTTTGATTCCATTCCAATTACAGCATACTATCTCTATAAACAAGTCTAAATTCCTTAAAAGTTATTCATTCTCAGTTGCTTGGGATTGTATGGTCCAAATATAATCATGATAAACAGTTCTAATAATATAATTCATAGGATCACAGATTTGGAACTGGAAGGTACCTTGTATGTCATCCAGTCCAAGTTACTATTTTACAGATGAGAAGACCAAGGCACATAGAGGTAAGTGGTTGTACACCTACTAAGTGTCAGAACTCTGGTCTTAATGATACTACATTCAATTCCCTTTGCCCTCAGTTGCATCCAACTCAGAAAAGCAAATCTTTTGTTCTTACATTTAAATTCCTGTTATTGTTGAAGATATTCAGAAACATAAGTGCTAACAAAATGCTATTCTTCATACAGAGTCATTGTAAACTTTTAATGTTTTATAATTGGAAATTTGATGGAAAACCCTGTAAATTTAATTTTAAAGTATATATGCTATATCTTGGCACAACCATAGTACATGAAGTATTCTTTTTTAGCTCCTGTGAAAAACACAAAACTATCAATGCAGATGACTTATAAACTGGGTTCTTTTGCGCGGCAAAACTCAATTTTTATCAACAAGAATCTCAGAGAGAAAATTTGAGAGCTGGAAGGGATCTTAGGAATTGGGACTAAATTTATCATTTTAGAGATAAGGCCAAATTAAGGCCAAAGTTCACACAGGGTTGTGTGAGAAGAAAATCCAAGACTCACTGACAGAATGATAACAGACTGCCACTACAACAGAAAAAATAAATAAAAAAATAAATTAATATTTAATGTTTTTAAAAACATGCAAAAATTTATGAGATTACTATGCAAGGGCATGTTGGAGACGGCTCCAGCCAGCTTGCAAGAGCTTTTGTTAAATGTTTAGCATTAACATTTATTTATACTTCGAAGAACTGCAAACACTACAAATTAGGGCTTGATTATTTTGTTGATCTAGACTTAAGTGATGGGAGAAATGCTAACAATGCAGATTAAACTTAAAAGTTTGGCCTGCATACATTCTTCTTTTCCTGAAGAGAGGGCATTAAACCACCAAACTAATGCTACTCTATTCACTTTGCATACTTTAAGGTACTACTGAGAATTTGGGGAACAAATGAAAATAAGATGAAATAGGATATAAAGTATGATCACAATATTAAATCTATAAAGTATAAAGATTTTTTTGTAGATGAAAGCCAACTATTATCAAATGAGATAGTATTTGTAAAGCACTTAGCACAGTGCCTGGCACATAGTAGGCATTATATAAATGCTAGCTATAATGATGGTGATGATTACGATGATGATAACGATAATGATGATGTAGAATATTCTGTCATCCACAGAATCATCACAATTAGAGAGGACTGAGTTGAATCTCTTCCTCTGAGGGAGCTGTAACCCCAAAAGGTTAAAGGATTTGTTCAATGGTCACAGTTAGTGGCACAGGACAGACTAAAAGTCAGATCTCCTGCACTCTTTTGACTACACCATTTGCTCCCTGTGTTTAAATGGACATTATTTTGAAAAGAAACCAGAGGTCAGTCATGATAAGAGAAGAAGGAGCTATAGAAGAAGCCACTGTATTTCCCTGACAATAAATCTACTTTAGGGATTGTTTCTGTCAATGGACTTTGTTCCAGAAACAAAACTGTCTTTGTAGGCCATAAAAAGGAGATGAACAAAAGCAATTGCAGAAGATAAAATATTCTCTTAGTGTCTAACAAAAATGGAGAGCTGAAATACTCATGTGCTGTTTATCCCAAGTGAGTATGTGTTTAATAGCATTTCTACAAGCTAATTTTTAAAAGAAATATCTAGCAGGGATGCCATTTTACAAACATATAAAGGACTCCTTTCTTGAGGGAAATCTGGAACAGGTAGCCCTTTACAATGGAAAGTTAACAAAAACTGTTCCCTAGATTCCTATATCTGGTTGATTAAAAACTATTGGTTGCAAGACTTTCTGTTGCTGTTTGTCTTTCATTTTCAAAAAGAACCAATAACATCACAGGGTGATGTCTTAACTTGCGCATGCACTGGACTTGAGGCAGAGGGGCACAAAGTCATCTGCCTCACTTTCTCATATGTAGAGTCATCAAAGCTCAGTGGAAAGACAAAAGTCAAAATGACTGGTGATATTCCAGGATACAGTGGATGACCTTGGCACCTCCGATGCCTGATTGAGCTCTAAGTGCTCCACAGTGCCTCCTTCAGCTGCTTTCATGGCCACTGGAACAAAATGTTCTCATCCGCCCATTCCACCAGGGGAAGGCTTTTTGTATTTATTGACTTTGCAAGTAATTTCTGCATGAAAAATTACCTGGTATTACCATTAATACTAATTCTTTATAAGTTTCACTTCTTTGAAAACAAGAGCTAACTATAAAATTTCCAAGTTTATCATTTGTTACGTAAATAATTTACCTACTCATCTATCTACCAAATGTTTATTAAAGATTTAGGATTTTAAGTCTTGTGATTTTTCCTTGCTTTCATAAATCATGATATCTTAATAATCACTAACACTTACACATAGCTCTAAGATTTGCAAAAGTGCTTTATATTTAATATCTCATTTGATCCTCACAATAACCCTGTGAACTAAAAGTGCTATCATTACACTCATTTTATAGACAAGCGAGGCTGAAGAGATTAATTTCTTTGCCCAATTCATTGCTGGTAAGCGACTGGGACAGGATTCAAATTCAGATCTTCCTGATTCCAAGTCCAAGACTCTAGCCACTCTATATCAAGATGTTTCCAAATGACTCGAGTGCTTTCCTAATTTCCCTCATTTGCCTGTATTCTAAACTCTATTCCATCCTCTAAACTCAGAAATTATCTCTATTTTGTTTATATATTGTATTTACTTATCTATGAACATATTTCTCTTCAGCAGACTATAAGCCTCTTGAGGGCAGGAATTGTTTCATTTTTCTCTTTGTATCCCCATTGTCCACAGGGTCTGGCAGATAGCATAAACTTCCTAAGTAATGGTTATGGAACCAAAGTTATTTTTCTCAATAAGGGGCAACTTGAGCCTTTTTCTTTTCTAACGCCACTGGTAAGGCCTTTGAGTTGATTTAATTTTGTATGAAAAAGTTATATTAAATATTAAATATATTAAAATCCTAAGCAAAATAGAAATTTTTCATGTGTACAATGTACTGAACCAATGTACTTGGGTCAACCCCAATCCTCTTTAGTGGAAAAAGAAGCTTGGCAAAGTGAATGGCACATTTCAGTGTGTACTGATGATTAAGGGAGGCTTATTTTAGAAAACTAAATCATTTGTAAGCAGCACCCCTTTATGTATGAGCAAGCTTCTTATTACGATATTCTAATGAATGAGTCCTGGCATGTATACCTTCCAAACAGACTCATTCCTCCTGAAAAAAAAAATGCTTTTTCCTTCATTCATGATTACTAAGGAAACTGATTTCATCTAGGCAACCAAATATGTGACTTTTGGGCTTGCTTCAAGGAAAAGAAAAAGAATGAATCACTGTGACACTGGTCAGGTCAGTCATTTGCTCCATTTTCCAAAAAAAGTCAAAGTACCCAAAAAACCTTTCATGAGAAAGTGAGGCCTTTCAAAGTTCAGCGATAATTACATATTATGGACCTCAAAGGTGAAATTCAAATATTCATTATTACTGCTCAAAATAATATCCCATGTTTGTTTTCTGAATACTAACACACATGAAGTCAGTTTTGCTTTTTCATGCTATAGTGTAAACATTTACAAATAGAAACTAATACAATTACACAGGTGTTCCTATATATATTAAAAATTATTAAACTTTTCCCATCACCATAACCAGTGAATATTTTTCACTCCCCTGATACTGCTAATGAAGCCAAAGCAGCTATCCAACCCATACCTTCCTTCCTGGTGAGTCCACTTCATTAACCTTGTACCCCCCACTTCATCCCTTTGAAGTTCTTTTATGTGTGTGTGTGTGTGTGTGTGTGTGTGTGTGTGTGTGTGTCTATATATATGTGTGTGTGTATATATGTGTGTACACACACATATATACACACACACATATATATAGACACACACACACACACATATATATATATATACATATATATATATATATTTATATACATATATCCTTAAACTCTCCTAAGTTTTTCACTATCACAGTGAGCTTTGGCAGTTGCATGGCATAAACACCTTATGTGCTTAACGGTAGATATTAGAACAATATAATTGACCAAGTTGTGTTTGAAAGTAGGGCAGTGACAGCTTACATAGAGAGATATTAAAATGGCCATCTCAGAATACTAGGAATTTTTCTTTACTATTTTCCCCCCAGCTACATGTAAAAACAATTTTAAACATTCGTTTTTAAAACTTTGATTTCCAAATTCTGTCCTTCCCTCTCCACTGATCCCCCCCACCCCTGCCCCATTGAGAAGGCAAGCAAATTCGATATAGGTTATACATGTGCAGTCATGCAAAATACTTCCATAATAGTCATGTTGTGAAAGAAAACATACACCAAAAAAATTTCAAGAAACATAAAGTAAAAGAATGTATGCTTTAATCTATATTCTGATACCATCAGTTCTTTCTCACATTGAGGAATTTTTTTTAAAAAAAAATCTTCAGTGATGGAAAAATCTTTTATGATGTATGATGTATTATGTATGTAGATAGGCTGTTTTTTGTTTTCTTTTTTAATCCCAACAACTTTTTCTGATGTAGAAGTTAAAAATTTGTGGGGACAATCCTAGGGATACACTCCAATTTAAGCTTTAAGAGCTTAAAACTGGAACACATGGATCTAAATTGGATTAGGAATGCCATCTCCAAAATATCTTAGTCAAGAGTCAGAGGATAAGGTAGATATATTGCTGTATTTTCCCCCTCAAGCAGGAAAGCATCAAGTTGTACGTGAGGTAATGCTGGAGGAACTATTCAGAGCCCTGGGTTCTTGTCCTGATTCTGCCACCAACTCATTGAAGGACCTCAGACAAGCTATTTAAAATCTAAGTTTTAGTTTCCTCAGGGGCAAAATGAGGGGGTTGGATTAGATGATCTCTAGGGTCCCACTTAGCTCAAACTCTATAATTCTAGGTGGTAAAAAATGTCAAATGACTTCTATTTATGGAATGCACTGTCTGTTCATTAAATTGGTTTCCAAATGCTTTCTCCCAAAGTTTATCTTTAAAACCTTGTAAAAAGATTATTTAAAGTTGCCCTCTCATCTTCCATGAGCTTAAGAATTTACACTACCCCATTCTGACACCCCTGGAACCTCCACAGGGTACAATTTAAAAGAGCAATGTCCCATAGCCAAAATGCTAGATTTAAAAACAAGATGAACTAAACAACATTAGTATGGGAAGTCACTAGTGTTATAATAAAAATAGTAGATTTAAGAAGAATCAGAAGAAAAAAGGGTACATTTAATTTTAAAGGAGCTAATGCACTTGAAGTAGCAGCATGAAATAATGATGGATAGAGTGCTGAACATGGTCAGGATGCTGTGGGTTCAAATCCTGCCTCAGACACTTAGCAGTTCTGTGACTTTGGGCAACCCACTTAATCTCTCTGTTTGCTCACCTGTAAAATGGAAGGGTTGGACTTAGTGACCTTTGGGGTCCCTTCCAGCTCTAAATTCAATTCAATTTAATAAATATTTTATTAAGAGCCTATTATGCCTTTGACCCAGCAATACCACTTCTAGGACTGTATCCCAAAGAGATCACACAAGTGGGAAAGGGACCCACATGTACAAAAATATTTATAGCAGCTCTTTTTGTGGTGGCAAAGAACTGGAAATCAAGGGGATGCCCATCAATTGGGGAATGGTCAAACAAGTTGTGGTATATGAATGTAATGGAATACTACTGTGCTATAAGAAATGAGGACCAGACGGACTTCATAATAACCTGGAAAGACTTATGTGATCTGATACTAAGTGAGGGGAGCAGAACCAGAAGAACATTATACACGATTACAGACACACAGTATCTGTGATGACTAACTCTGAAAGACGTGGCTCTTCTCAGCAATACAAGGTTCAAAAGACTCGTGGTGGTAAAAGCTATCCACATCCAGAGAAAGAATTACGGAGTCTGAATGCAGATTGAGGCAAACTATTTACTCTCTCTCTCTCTTTTTTTTCTCTTTTTTGGTTTTGTTTCTTCTTTCTCTTGATTCATTCCATTGGTTATAATTCTTCTTTACAATTGAACTATTGTGTACATAAGTTTAATGCGAAAGTATATATAGAACCTATATCGGATTACATGCCCTCTTGGGGGGAAGGGAGGAGGAGTGAAAATTTGGAACTCAAAAACTTGTAGAACTGAGTGTTGTAAACTAAAAATAAAAAATAAATTTTTAAAAAAGAGCCTATTATGTCCCAGGTGCTGTCCTAAGCACTGGGAATACAAAAAGAGGCGCAAGACAGTCCCTGCCCCCAAAGAGCTTACGATCTAATGGGACAGACAATATGCAAACAAACATATACAAAGCAAGCTATATACAGGATAAATAGGATATAATGAACAGAGAGAAATGAAGAGGGGCTGTGGAAGTCTTCCTCTAGAAGGCAGAATTTTAATTGGGACTTAAAGGAAGTCAGAGAGGTCAGTAGTTGGTGCAGAAAAGGGAGAGTATTATGGGGGACAGCCAAAGTGAATGCCTAGGAATCAAGAGATGAAGAGTCCTGTTAGCGGAACAACCAGGAGGCCAGTATCACTGGATCAAAGAGTATATAAGGTCTACGACCTTATTATCTGTAGTTTAAGAATGCATAGGCAGCATGGCATCATGGAGAGTGGTTCAGTCTAAAGAGTCAAGAGGAACTGAGTTCTAGTCCTGTGTCAGGCACATAATATAGCTAGTGTTTTTCATAGCAGTACAATCACGGGAAAGTCACTTAATTTATCTCGCCCAAGCCACTCTCTAAGACAAGGCACCCAATCTGAAATGTTGGGAAAAAATGTCCATGCTGTGAGGTCTATAGTGATGAAATCAAATCTGGAATCCTCACTACCTCCCCTTTCCCACCTGTGGCAGGTGAAAGGTGAAATGACTGAGGAAACAAAGGTTCAATCTACCAAGCCTAACAATTTATTAAGCAGTGCATGGCAATTACTTAAGAAACCAGGACTAGACCTCCTCAGCTTACGCCTGGACCCCAAATACAGTGGGAGACAGACTTTTTTATACATTAAAAACAATCAAGACCAATTAATTAAAAGGAAACAAGACAACATGAGGTAATCTGATTTCTAACAGGAGGAAAGACTCCAAGTTGGGAGGGAGAGAGCAAACAGATGCAATTTCCTGAATTCAGAAAAAGAGGTGTCCCACTCCCTTCAGGTGTCTGTCAACAATCAAAGGAACATGCAAACAACTGATTGGCCAGTAGGGGGCCAGTTTTCAAATAAGACATGGATTGCTTGAGATGTACAGTTTGCATCAATTGTATTCCTTGCATCAATCTTTGAATCTGATTGGGTTGCTGATCAGCATAACCTTGGTTCTTAGTTAAGGGTCTCTAAAGCAGGAGGTAGAGGTGGTCCAGCTTCCCAGCCACACAAAGCTAGGTTCAAACAATGCAATAAAATTTTCTCCCAGTTCCCACAGCCGAAGAAGTTTTCTCACCAGACAGAAGTTGGACTAGACCCATAACTGAAAAGAAAGAGAACTGAGCTAGCTCCACAACTGAGTCACGAAATGAAGTCAGTGTGGTTCACTCACTTCCCACTATCACCCTCCAACTTCCTAAATTTCCTCACGCTACAAACACAAACTCAACCTCATAAACTAGTCTAACATGGATACCAAAAAGAAATGGCGAAGCCCTCAAAAAGAAAATACATATCTAAGTGGATGCTGGTTGCTTTTCTATTACAGCTAGCCTAATGTGTATGGAAAAAAGGAGGGGGCAGGGAATGGCATAGTGAATGTTGGTCATTGAGCATGGGGGTCACTCTCCAATGATGACGAGTGTTAGCTATTTATTGTATCAAGCCATTACAATGCTCACGCACACCCACTTTTAGGTGCTCAATAAATACTTGCTGCCTCATAGACATTCCAGTAACTAGCTGTGCTATAAACTAAATATGTCTGCAAATGGCTGAAATATGACCTCTCAGACATTTAAGAATGTATACTTGACTCAACAATGTCTAAGTCTGTTGACATTCATGAAAACCAGTGAAATCCAGCTTTATTTTGCATTCATCCTGCCTTCCCCTTTGGCTATTCTGGAGGGTGATAACTATTACCTGCGTGCCTCTAAAGGAATGCAGGTAAATCCTCACATTGACAATGTCCTATGTTCCTAGAAAAGAGGCTTCAAGGTAAAATTGGGTAAGTAGGCATCTAATTTTTCTTATAGAAATGCTGTCATAAAATATAATTTCATTGTGTTATCAATAATACACTGTCCATATTTTTAATCTAATGCTCAAGATTTTAAAGCGATAACCACAAATACCACGTTTAATCAACAATAAATAATACATTTAGGATAACAGATCTACAGCTGGGAAGGTCTGTAGAGCTTATTATTTAGTCCAACCAGGGATGTACTGGCAAATATTTAACAACCTGCTCTCTAGGGGGAGAAGAGAGGTAGAATATGTATGCATAACACACTTTTATGTTTAATCTCTATGATTAACACTTTCTCCATCATTTTCTTAAGTCTAGACAATCAACAGAACAATAAATCAGGCCCGTATTTGTTAGTGTTTGCCAATTCCTGAAGTATAAATGTTCACACAGAATATTTGACAATCACCTCTCTGGCTTCAGCACAGCCCTGACTCCAAGACTCCTTTTACAGACAAGGTAAGAATGGCAAAAGCTGAACTTGAACCTAGATTTTATCTCCAAATCTTGCCTCCTTTCTACTGTACTACACTGAAGTACATATAAATTAATGAGTTAACAACATAATAGACAAATATTAGACATGGAGTTAAACAATTCGAGTTCAAGTTCTGGCTCTGACATCCTAATGCCTACGTGACCTGGGGGCAGGATATTTTACTTCTCTGGCCTCCCGTTGCCCTTGTCTGTAAAAAGGAAATAATATATTCACAAAATCTCCATTACAGGTTGTTGAGAGGTGAGGGCTCTGTGACCTTAAGAATACAACACAAGTGTCAGTTAACCATGAGTCAGCGAGCATTTATCAAGCATGTACAACGTGCCAGGTACCCTGCTAATAAACCGGGGATACAACAGATAGGCAAAAATATGGTTCCTGACCTCAAGGAGATTGGATGAGTTGTCAGCCTTCATTAGTGGAAGGAGTTTTGGAGCTGACAGAGCACTAGGAAGGCCCAAGTTCCAATCTGACCTCAGACACTTATGAGCTACGTGACTCTAGAATAAATCACTTACCTGTCTGCCTCCATTTCCTAATCTGTAAAATAGGGAGGATAATAACAGCACCTACCTCCCAGGGTTGGTATGGGGATCAAACGAGTCAATATTGTTGTTATTGTTCAGTCATGAACCCCCATTTGGGGTTTTCTTGGCAAAGATACTGGAGTGGTTTACCACGTATTTCCTTCTCTCGATAATTTTACAGATGAGGAAACTGAGGCAAATGGAGATTAAGTGACTTGCCCAGGGTCACATAGCTAGTAAGTATCTGAGGCCACATTTGAATTCAGGTCCCTCCAGGGCTGGCACTCTATCCACTAAGCCACCTACCCACCTCCTACTATTTGTAAAGCACTTTGCAAACCCTGAAGCACTAAATAAACACTAGCTATCAGTATCATTATTATTATTTTTTATTATTACCCTGAGAGCACCATACACTGATGAAAGGGGGGGGGTGTTCCCTTTGGATGAGAGAAGGCCACTGGATGACTTTTTAAAGAAACACATTCAGGGATTTATTTTGTGGGCCTGATTCCCTCAGTGAATCCCACAGAGATGGACATTAGAGAGTTGTGAGTCATAAGTTACTTGGTTTGAAAGCGAAAAGACTTTCTGCTTTCCTGAGCTGTAATCTCATCATCACCAGCAACTTCACTTCGTGCCCTGGTTTTATTGACCATCCTGCCCCTCCTCCCCCCTTGGCTACTTCTGAATCCAACTTGGCTACCTGGGGGGAAGAGAGGGACGAGTTCAAGCAGTTGGGAAACTAACGTAGAATATAGTTGGTAGATACAGACAGATTTCATTTGTGTACCCCTGCCAGAAGGCAGGTGCTCCATGTAATAACACCACGGAACATCAGCTAAGTGTCAATTTGCAGATCACTGGAAGTGAGAAGTCCAGACATAACTAGTCAGTGTCTGAAGTCTTCAATTCTAAGTCCCTCTGGAGCATTACTTTGCTCAAGTTGAACAAAGGGAAGCCTTCAATTAGATCATTAGCCCTTGAAGGGCAGAGATCATGCTTCATACCTCTTTATATACCTATCGCCTACTTTAACACGCTGTAGATAGTGGACAGTTGAGGGTTTTTTTTTAATATATATCTTTCCCCAATTATATGCAAAACAATTAACATTTGTTTTTTTTTTTTAAAGTGCCAAATTCCCTCCCTCTCTCCTCCCTCTCCAAGACAGTAAGCAATTTGATATAGGTTATATATGTGCAATCATGTAAAACATTTCCATGTTAGTCATTTTGTGGAAAGAGGAGGAAAGGAAGAAAGGGTCTGTATTCAGACACCATCAGTTCTTTCTCTAGAAGGAGATAGCATGTTTCATCATGAGTCCTCTGAGATTGTCTTAAATCACTGTATTGCTGAGAATAGTTAAGTCATTCATACTTGTTCATCATACAATATTCCTTTCACCGTGTATAATGTTCTCCTGTTTCCTCTCACTTCACTCTGTATCAGTTCATATATTTCCAGGTTTTTCTGATAGTAGGTCCTTAGTAAACCTTTTCCCTATGACTCTGAAAATGATATAAACCCTTTCCTTCCATCTACCAGAAGGAAGGGAAAACTTCAGATTGTGATTTGTTCAAAACACATTCAAATTCTACCAATATTTATACCCATTGTGTACAAGGCACAGAGGGAAGTCAAAAGATAAAGAAGAGTTGGTTTCTGCCCTCAAAAAGCTTACAGTTTACTAAAGGGAAAAGGACTTAGATCCTACAAGTCATTAAGCTCAGAGGAATGAATTTGTCATGCGTCTTCCTGAACTGACAGCACACCATTCCTCTGTTAGGCATTTGCCCTAATTTGTGTTTTTATAAAATCTTCTCCATTTTAAATAGAAATCATTCTGCTAAGTCAGCTCTCCATGAATTTTTCTTTATTTTTCAAAATACACATAGTTCACAGAATCATCCATAAATGGCTCCTGATGCTACCTACTCCAATACTTGTATATTATATAATACCTGCTTAAGAAGGCACAGGCTCTTTCAGTCTAGCCTTTCTTTGTTTCCAAATTCTCTATTCTTTTCCCCATTCCACCAACATGCTCATCTCTCACAGAGACGACCCACACAGCGTCACAAATGGTCTCCCTGTCTTTACTTTCTTCCGGCCCCCTCAAAACCAGATGCACTTGCACTGGGATCCACCCAAGACATACAGAAAAATAGGAAACAGAACAAAATTCTTCTCCCTTAGGAGTCATCATTTCCATTCCAAGCTTGGTGAGCAGAAGCAAATTCCTGAAATGTGATTTTCAGTTAAGTAGGGATATAGTCAACTCTCAATTAGTTACACATGGCAGATCCATTGGGGGAGCTTCTGAAGGGGAGTCTGAATATCAGATTGACTTTTCCCCCTGGTGTTTGTGGCATGGTGGAAGGAGTTTGAGACTCAGAATTGAAGACCTCAGACACCAATTAGTTAGTTATGTCACTCTGAAAAAATCTACAAACTCTATGAGTCTCAGTTTTCTCAGTCTTAGAAAGCTGCATTTTTGTCTTTGTATCTCAGTGCCTAGCACAGTGCCTTGTACACAGTAGGCACTTAATAAATGTCTTTTGATTGATTTGTAAAATGAGAATATTTGTCCTAACTCTCAGAGTGGTTGTGAGGGAAATACTTTGTAAATCCTAAAGTGTTTTCCAAGTGTGGCTTATTTCCTTCTTCCAGCTGATACCTGCTCAAGGGACTGTAAATAATTTTTAATATCTGACCTAGATTAACATAATTAGGAAAGTAAACCAGCTACAAAGTGTATACACCAAAAAGTCAACTAAAAATGATTTTTACACTTCTTTGGATTATCTGCAGCACCGTAACTCAACTTATTTTACAATGGGCAGCTGGAGGTTTAAATAACACTTTTGAACAACTGCATCTCATAGACTAATTTACCAAATTAATCACAAACTATATGAGGTGGCAAAATATGGCAAATGATTGTCTTAATTAAGGAAGAGTTTCAGGTTGCAGATTTTTGGGAATTGGACACAGATATTTCTCCCTATAAAAGTATTTCTTTAACAAGAATTTTTTTTAAAAAAAAATGACACTCTCTGAACACCCACACATTAAAAAATGTATTTCACCAATTTCCATATCCTGTTTGAGCCAACTACCTTGGAAACTGTGTAAATTGTTTGCTTTGTATTTTTTTGTAATAGTTTATAAAACACAAGTTTACCTCACTGAAAGTTGACTTTAAGACGTTAATTCTGACTGGTAAAAAACAAAGCTGAATTCTTCCATCCCCTTACTTTTGAGGGGAAGAGTGGCCTATACCTATAATTTCATCAATAGAACATCCCCCCAGCATGGAAACTTCCTTAGCCAATGCAGACTGGCAATTCATCTCTAATTTAATATTCTTGCCATCCATGGGCCGCTGAAAGATTAGGTGATACGCCTTTATACATAGTCACACAGCTAATATTTGTCAGAGGCAGGACTTGAACCCATCTTTCTGACTCCAAACTCAGCCATCTGATATTAACCAGAGCATTTAGTATTGATGTGTATTTCTACTGACTTTGTGGCAAGTCTAAATATCATTCCATCATTGTATTTATAAGAAAAAGGATTCAAAATAAGTCAGTCAATAAGTATTTATTAAGGGCCTAGTACTCAGTGCCCTGCACTATGCTTAAGTACAAGAGATACAAAGACAGGCAAATGGCAGTCATTGCCTTCAAGGAGCTTACAATTTAATGGAAGAGACAACATGCAAACAACTACACACAAACAAGATAGATAAAGGATACAGTGAAGATAATCAATAAAGGAATGGCACTAATGTTAAGCAGGAGGAGATCAAGAAAGGCTTCTCCTAGAAAATGAGATTTTAGCTGGAACAATCAAACATTTATTTAGAGCCAAGTATTTGCCAAGCAACATCCTTCTCCAAAGCCATTTTGTACCTCTACAAACACTTCTATCTCCAGATAGAAAGCCTTCAACGCTGAGAACTTCTAAAGGAAATCCTTGCGGACACTAACAACCCAATTAGGCTGTTTTAAGATCAAATTTCCCTGCCGCTCTCATGAAAATGGCATGCTAATTGTAATTTAAATGAGAAATCATTTCTAAGTGGTAGGTTCAGGTTACTAGAAAAAAACTGTATCACATTCCAAATATACATTTATTTAGCTTTAGCTTTAAAAAAAACCCTCTTCTTTTAGTTATGCTGGTTTAGAGACAGATTATCTCCTTTAAGATAATTTTATCCAGTATTTTCTCCTGTATGTGTTGATTTATATTATCAAAGAATAAGAGTCTATGACCATGACTTAAGAGAATCTATAAAATAAACTTCAAGTCTATAAAAGTAACATGAGATCTGTATGCACAGAATTTACTACTAAAGAAGCTTAAGTTAGAAAAATGGTGGTGCCACAGATCTTAGGGTCTTAAGATATTAAACAATCATAACAACAACAGTAATAATATTTAGTATATTTAGCAATCATAATTACAATAATAATAATATTTAGCATTTGTATAGCACCTACTTTAGATTTATTAGCTCATTTGTCCCTCGCAACAACCTCACTTTACAGATTAGGAAACGAGGCAAGCAGGGGTCAAGCGAATTGCTCAAAGTCGCACAGTTAGTAAATGTCTAAGGCCAGATTTGAACTCCAAGCCCAGCATCTTCAAAAGATCACTGATTTAGGGCTAGAAAGGACATTAGAGGTCATCTAGTCTAATGTCAGGGCAGCTAGTGGTGCAGTGAATAGAGAGAGCACTGGGCCTGGAATCAGGAAGACTCATCTTCATGAGTTCGAATCCAGCCTTAGACACTAGGAAGCTAATGAGCCATATGATGCTAGGCAAGTCACTTAACTCTGTTTCCCTCAGTTTCCCCATCAGCAAAATGAACCGGAGAAGAAAATGGCAAACCATTCTAGGATCTTTGCCAAGAAAACCCCAAAATGAGGTCACAAAGAGTCAGATATGACTAAAAAATTACTGACAACAAAGTCTAATGCTCTTATTTCACCGGTGAGGAAATTGAGACCCAGAGAGATTTAAGTGATTCTCAACAGACCCCATGGATACGAAATATCAACACTAGGGTATGAACTCTGTCACTGTACTCTCAGCATAATGCATGCGCACGGGAGGAGCTTATCAGATGCTTCTTAGACTACCTTGCTTCTCATTCTCCATTTTACCCAATTTCCCCTAGGAAAAACCCTTTGGACATACCTCACTCCCATACATTCACCCTTAGGTATACCAAGTCTTATCTTTCAGCAGAACTTGTACTTTTAACTAACAAATATATTTTAAAATCACAATGTGTGAAATCATTAAAGACAACAACAACACCCATTCTCATTGCTAGGACATGTTCCCCTCCTCCCTCAATTACTTTGAGTATATTTTGCATTTAGTTGTATGTTTACATACTATTTTCCCTAATAGAATGAATATAAGCTCCTGGAGGGCAGGGACGGTTTTATTTTTGTCTGTGAGTCCCTAGCTCCTAGGGACATACCAGAAATATAATATAGGTGCTTCATAAAAGGGATGAATTTAAGGTTTGTGCAGAGAGGGAGGAAGAGAAAGGGGGAGGAAGAAAAGGTGGAGGGGGCAAGGAAGGAAGGAAGCAAGGAAGGAAGGAAGGAATTTCTGTGTTTATTTCTAGTTTGGGAACAGTATGTCTTGGTTATTGAGATCAGATAGCTCATCAGCTGGAAAATTTGCTAGGGCCACAGGAAGCTATGATTATGCAAAATCTATAATTATCTACCCCATTCATTTGCACAACAAAGTATAGTTATAATATCATAAAATGAGATTAGTTAAAGGAAATGAAGATGTATATCCTGGAGAAGAGGAGACTAATTGGGGCTGGAAAGTGGTAGAGACGGGGAAGAGAGAATTGATAGCTACCCTCAAGTGTCTGAAGGGATATCATGTAAAAAAATAATGGATTAGACTTGCCTTGCTTGGGCCTGAAGAGTAGAACTCTAAGCAATGGGTAGAAGTTCCAGAGAGATAATTTTGGCTCCACAATAGGAAAAAAATCCTAACAAATGAGGTTCCTTAGGAGGTAATATGTTCTTAGACATCGAAGATTTATAAGAAAGGGCTGCATGATTGATTATCAGGAATGTTGTAAAGAAGATTCTTGTTCAGGTAGATGACCTAAAGCCTCTTAATGACTGAGGATTCTGTGATGTGAAACTTTAGTGTCATTATGTAAGGTTTAACAATTTTAACAACAATAACAGATTTAACAACAACAGGATTATGTAAGATTTAACAATAGTTATAGAATGAGGAATAGTGACTGAAACCTGAATGCCCACTCTTTTTGCTTCTGCCTAAATGGGAGGACTACATGCCACAATATTACTCTGTTAGTTGCATATACTCTAAATGGTGCTCACTGATATGGCTACTCTGCTCCCACACTGAAACCCATCTATCTATACATTCTCATCTGATTTGACTCTTTTCCATGTACTTCCATAAATCTGACCCAGAGTCCACCAAATGTAGTGGAGAACTTTTTCGAGGTTTTTTTTTTAACATCACAGGGGTACCAATGAGGCATTCATAGAATTAAACATCATAACTTATTTCAGATAAAATGTAACATACTAATATAATATAGTGATAAAGCAATTTCAATTCCTAACTTGCTCTTTAGGGTTTCAACTTTTAATAGGATCATAGTTTGTATTCATTCATATTCATTGTTTCTTATAGTACATGTAGCCAGAGAGGCCTTTGTTTTCTTTGAGTGACTCAGTTTATCTCATTGAGCCTTGCTGGGCCATACCTGGGAGCAGAGAACTTCCTGTGTGACCTCTTCCAGGGCAGGAAGCCCAGACCATGCCTGGGATCAGAGAACTTCCTGTGTGATGAGTCATGGGGCTGGCTGAGGGGAGGTGTTGACTCCAGAGCCATGCCCTATTGGGGGTTAACCTCGTCTACGCTAGAGGGAGAGGCCAACTCAAGAACCAATGGGCCCTGGTCATTCAGGCGGCACTTGATGATGTCAAGAACTCTATAAGAGGGGAGAGGACAGCTTGAAGATCTGTCTTTCCTTTTCCGGTTGGTGTGGGAGCGGTGGAGACTGTGACTCTGGGCCAGCCCTTGCTCTTGGGCCGAGCCCAGATGTTGGTAACTATGAACTGTATTGGGTCTGTCTGTTGATATTTGTAATTTGTTTGTATTTTGGTTTTGAGGTTCGGGGTGCTGGTTCTTTTCCCCTGAACTAAATGAATGTTCTGAACCTCAGGGTGCTGGTTTTTTCCCCTGAAGTAAGTGAATGAAATTGTATTTGGTCTGTCTCGATGCTTGTCTCTTTGCTCCCCTGAACTAACTGAATGCTAACTGAATGCTGGCATTTTCCCCCAAACTAAATGAATGTTGTCTGTATGCTAACTGAATGCTGGATTAATGTAAGCTGGTCAACCCCTTTACCGTGCTTTCCTTGTTTAAGCAGATAAAAAGAACCTGTGCTTTCCTGGGTCCTGGCAGCCTCCTCGGTACTGCCTGTGGGGGGGATCTTACGCCCCCACAGGAGCTGCTAGCTGGGTTATTAATACAGTACAGTAATACTACAGTACTGTGTACTGCACTTTGTTTAACCATTCCCCAATTGATGGGCATCTACTTTGTTTCCAATTCTTTGGGGTTTAGACCTAGAGGAGACCTCAAAGATTATCTAGGATGAGCCCCTCATTTCACAAAATCACAAACTAAGGGTCAGAAAAATTCAGTGATTTACTCAAAGATAAATAAGAGGCAAAGTATAGCTAGGATTTGAACCCAAGTCTCCCATTCCAAATCAGGTTTTAAGTGATCAAAAACTAAACCAAAAAAACCCCCCAAAACTAAAGCCTATAGTCTTTATAATTATCATCATCATCACTGTTATTGATATGTCACCCCAAAATAAGACAAGAGAGAAAACCTAAAAAGCAAACACTGAATCTGCCTTTAACTCCCTGATTATTCATTTACTCTTGCAAAGTATTTTTGTTACAGAAGAATGTCAATAGATGCAAACAGAACTTAGCTTTGTAAAAATGTGCTCGTGATTTAATTTATTCAATAGTGCTTTTTGCTTTCAATATAACCTTTTTGGCAGATATTTGTGTATCTGCCCTTCATGGTTGTGCGCACACAACATGTGATGCAATCTATGCCTTTCTGATGTGGTTTATTCATAAATTCTTCCCTTTATCCTATTGAAAGCAATGGTGCTAAGACAAGAATCTGATATGAAATTTTTCTGACTATCCTGGGCTGTCTCCAGTCATCCTGATGAATATCAGGTCACTGGACCCAGATGGCTCCGGAGGAGAAAGTGAGGCTGGTGACCTTGCACAGCCCTTCCTAACTCAAATCAAAGTCAACTGCAAGTCATGCCATCATTTCCCTGATGCCATGGTCCTCTTCAAAAAGGAATGACAAACACAACAACAACTAGTTAATTCTCCCTGACCCAGGCATCTCCCTGGTCCCCATACCTAAGGCCATTCTAGCTCTTTCGCCTGCCTAGACCCTCACCTCACAGCCTACAGGACAAGATTCAAACTCATCTGTCAGATGTTCGAGGTTACCCACAATCTTTCCTCTCTACCTCAAGTCCTTATCTCTCACTATACTCATTATTCCTTAACTATACACCATGAACTTCTTTGCCTACATGTTCTTTGTGACCACACTGTTCCTCCTCCTTGGAATACTAACCCTTCTACGCCTCTTTTTGCCCACTCCCAACCTACACCCAAAGTTCTATACTTATTTTATTTATTCATTTTCATTTGCTTTTTAAAAAATAAATTTTTATTGATTCCTTTATTTTTTAAATCAAATTTCTTTTTTATTTTTTTCACCAAAATTTTCCCCAAGGTCACTCCCTTAAATAGTGTTTAAATTTGCTCCTTTACAACTTTCACCCATGACTCCAAATTCCATCCTCTGGGGCCACACCAAGCAAATCTAATCCATCCTCCACACAACAGTTTTTCAAGTATGCAAAGATAGCTATCATGTCTTCCTGAAGTGATTTCTTCTCCAGACTACCCTTCCTCAGTTCCTTCTAATGAAAGAGGTATGCCCTTTTAACCACCCTGCCTGCTGTATTCTGGATGTTCTCTAGCTTATCACTGTCTTTGCCTGAAGAAATTGAGCAGGAGCTCAAGAATTGATCAGGATGGTCCCTCATAACACCTTGTATCTTTCCTATGGCACTTTCTTGTTCTTATCTTGCCTCACCTTGTCCATCACACATCCCAAATTGCCCAATGACCACTTTGAAAGAATTACAACTCACATTCCAGACTGATCTTGACAGTAGTTAATATATCAAGAGCAGCTCATTTCAAAGATTATTATAAAAGACAGGCAAAATACAGAATAGAAATGAAGGCCTTGGTTTAATCAGTCAATGAAAAGCTATTCTTTGTTCTTTCAACATCTGTTATATATACTTCTTAAGGGTGGACAATTCCATAAGACTTTAAATTTAGAGCCCTTACAAGTCTGCATTGGCAGAGGAATTTTCCACACTGGGAGTGAAATCAAAAGTCTAGACCACTTCAATAAAGATGGAAAAAAAAAAGAGCTACTTCTCTATTTTGAGATGCTAAAATCCTCATAACACTCTAATAAGGCATATAACATGGAGTCAGTAAGCAAACCATTTTAATCTATAAAGATGCCTTGAGAGTTACCAGGCACAGTTTGTTTTTTGTCCTTCATTCTCAAAGAGGACAATGAGATCAGAAAGACAAAACAAAAATTCAGTATTCAAACTGCTACTTGTGATCTCTACTGACATGATCATAATGTGCTGAAGAAGAGAGCCTAAACCCCAAGAATCTCACAGATGTGTGGTTCTTGTCCTCCAAGAGCTCACAGCATGAAGATGACAAAAATGTCTTTTATAAGACAGCTTCACAGTAGATAAGGATATTTATCATGTGCCCACATGCTTAGGATTTGAAAGATAATTTGCTTCTTTCAATATTTCCGAATTACTTTTATGAGCCATCTTTGCATACTGCTAACTTGAATAATACTTAGACTTTATTCTATCTGAGATTTTAGGAGAAGCAATTTGGGATGGTAGAAAGAATTCTGGACTTGGGGCTTCTGACTAGCCATGGAAAAGGGACTTAAACTCATAGTCTCCATTTTCTCCTCTGTAAAATGGCGAAAAACTGAACCTACTTGACAGGGCTATTGTGAACATTAAATGATATAATGCAAGGTTTCCCGACTCCAGTTCCAGTACTTTAACCCCTGAGGTACCTGGATACAAATCAGGGGGGAGGTGAGGTGGGGAGAAACCTATTCTGACAGAATATATTTGAACTTGTCCAGAAAAGACCCTAATCTATCATATTCTGGTTTCATGGTCCAACACCAAAGAGGGAAATGTGTTTCTTCATTGGTTTTATTGAACTAGAGTTGGTTATTAAAATTGATCTTAATACAGCTGCCTTTTAAAGTGTTTCTGTTTACGTTATTTTAGTCTTTGAGAATGTATTGTCCTTATCATACTGGTTACTTGACTATACCAGTTCCATAATTCAACTGAATTTCTCATAGACATCAATGTAAAGGCACACTAGTGTTCATTACATTCATACACCCAAATTTTGTTTAACTATTACCTAATGGATGGGCACCTATTCTGTTTCCAGTTTTCAGTTTATGTAGGGAAGTTCTGAAGGAAAAAAGGAGCATGAATTAAATGATTTCTTTAGGTCTATTCAGTCCTATGAAATAATTATTCCTGGAAAAAAATACTGCCTAAGAGAATGAAGACTCTTGTAAATGCAACATTTGACCACTTTTCAATTGGATATTGGATATTCAATCGGATTAGACAATCTGGTCATTCCTCAGACTGATACGCCTTCTCCTGAGATGAACTAGAAGGATAACGTATGAGAAGAGTCTGACAGCTCCTTCATCCTCTAGTTTGGATTACTGAAGTGGTTTGTAGACATTAGATGTTAACAGGCAAATGTTAAGAGGCAATATAACCAGCACTGACTTGTGATAATTTAGCCTTTTACCCCACATAAAGTACAACATCCATAAATCCGTAAACATGTATAAAGTAAATAGTCAAAATTCCTAGCTACCAAACCTTGTGTTCTTACAACACCAACCAAAAAACCATGAAAGGGAGAGAAAAGGACAGAAACAGAGAGAAACAAAGAGAAAGGGAGAGATGGGAAGCAAAGGGAGAGAGAAAGAGAAAAAGAGAGCTGGAGAGTATGCATTTATTAAGGGCTTATTATGTGGCAGGCACTGTGCTAAACGATGAAGGTATAAATACAAATAAATAAGACAGTCCTTACCCTCAAGGAGCTTACTCTGATGGGAAGTAAAGACACATAAGGAAAGCTGGAAATGGGGGTAGGGATGAGGTGCAGAGCTGGCCTCAAGGGGGATAATACTCAAGGAAGAAATTAAAAGAATGAGTTAAGCCGGGAGTGGGAAGCCAAGGCCTAGGTTATCAAATCAAATGGACTGGAATCTCACATGTGGGACAATCAATTCAGTGCCTACTTTTAAAAACTAAAGATAAAAATTGTTTTTATATGTAACTGGGGGAAAATAAAATAATAAAAGCTTAAAATTTTTAAAAATAGAAATAATTGTTAAAAAAAAAGATATCACATCTAGGAAAGACAATCTGGAACGGGCTAAGGAGGAAGTTGTAGAATCATCACGCCGGGAGATCTTTCATATGTAAGAAAAGCCATGGATATTTGTCCTGGTTGGGTTAGTCATTCAGCAGCCTGAAGGGATTACAGATTTCATAAGGTGGCTCTTAAAGGTGCTTTCCTCGCAAGCCTGTAAGGTAGGTAAGGTAGGTAAGGCAGGTAAAGTACTACCATCTCTATTTCCAAGACAAGGAAATTGAGGTTCAAAGATAGGAAGTGCCTCAATCCCTGTGCCCAAGTAAATAGCTAATAAATGTCTGTGCCATGACTTGAAGCCTAGGCTCCTGACTCTTCATGTTTTGTTATTTTATTTTTATTATCATCTTTATTTTCATTTTTATTCATTTTCCCCTAAATCCACCCCTCTACCTTCCCTTACTATCAAAGATTCCACAATTCCCCCACTCACTGGGACTCGCATCCTTAATGCCATCCTCAGCTGCTCACTCTAACACGCCCCATGTATAGGGAGCAATCCTTTGCCAAATCACGTTCTCTCTCACCTGCCACAAAGCCAAAACCCTAGATTGGGCTTTTAGCACCTCTCACTTGAATTACTGCAATAACTTTCTAATTGGTTTCCCTGCCTCAGGTGTCTTTCTCCTCCAATCCACCCTCCCTTCATCTACCAAAGGAAGTTTTCCCAAAGCACAGGTTTAACCATATCACACCTCTCCTGAAAAAAAACAAAAAAACTCCAGTGATGCCCTGTAACTTCCAGTACCATCTGATTTGACAAAGCCTCTCTTCTTCCCGCCTTTTCAGTCTTGCTCTACATTACTCTCCTCCATGCACCCTATGATGCAACATAACCAGCCTATCTGCTACTGCTCATACATGACACTCCACCTCTCACTTGGTGCCTTTGCACTGGCTCTTTCATATCTAGATGCCCTCCCTCCTTACCTTGCCTTCACCTTCTGCAAGAGTCATTTCTCTATTCTCCTAACTGCTAGTGCCTTCCCTCTGAAATTACCTTCCATGTACTATATGTAAACCTTGCATGTACATAGTTATTTACATGTTGTCTCCTCTAGTTGAATACGAGCTTCTCGAGAGTAGGGACCGTATTTTTCCATTGCATCCTCGGCATGACACACATAGTAGGTGCTTAATAAATGCTCATTGACTACTAGCTATATGTAAAGACCACTGCATTAGCTTCTCCACAATAGGTCCCTGCCCAAGCTCCACTTAATGGCTATATTTTGGGCCTTCCTGGCTCTGAGTGAATGTCAATGGTAACTGTTTCTCTCTTGACCAGCAACCCTGAGGGTCTTCCCCTCCCAGTTTGATTTTTTTTCTTTCTTCTAATTAAAGGGGCCATCCCTGGACTCACTGCTTAAAGAGGCCTATTAACTGTATGGGCTTTATCTCACTCAAAGTGAAAACCTGAAAAGACCTTAGCCTAAAAGGGCCAGGGTCTCCCAATGCATCCTGGGTCATCTCCAGTCATCCTGGTGAACATCAGGCCACTGGATCCAGATGCCTCTGGAGAAGAAAGTGAAGCTGGTGACCTTGCACAGCCCTCCCTCACTCAAATCAAAGTCAACTGCAAGTCACGTCATCATGTTCCTGAAGTCATGGTCCTCTTTGAAAACGAAGAACAAACACAAAGACCACTGTAAACTACAAAGTTCTATGCAAATAAAAATTAATGTATTTCTTATTTTGGAATTTGTAACAAGAAAAATATTTTAATAACTGAAACTATATGATCTTTATAGGAATAATTTGCTTTTGTTAGCAAATGTGTGCTTGGGGAAATCATATGTAAATGAATCTTTCCCACCTTAGTGTGATCATTTTAGAGATATGTTGTCTTATGTCCAAATTGATCTGCAGTTGACAGTGGTTTCTAAGATTCAAAATTCTTCCTCCCCACCCCACCCGCACCTCCACTTCTGGCCACAAGTTACTGCCAAATAGTTGGATTCTGCCATGAATATGAATAGCAATATGGCCTTAGAAATCTCACTTCCCCTCTCTGGGACCCAATTTCCTCATCAATAAAATTAATAGCAGGTAGTAATAATTTATTGCTTTAAAGTTTGCCAGGCATTTTACATAAGTAAACTCATTTGATCCTCCAGATAATTTCTCAATTCCTTTTATTCCGGATAGTTATCCATTAGCAATCCAATTCAACAAACATTTATTGACTGGGCCTGTTATGTGCTAAGCACTCTTCTAGGCACTGAGGAGATGAAGACAAAAATGAAAGTCTTTTCCCACAAAGAGCTTAATTAATATTCTACCGGGAGGAAATATGGTGTACTAAGATAAATAATTAAATTCAGAGAGACTTCAGGGCTACATGACTAACAGGATGGAGGACTAGACATTTTCTCCAGTCTTCAATGACTCTCAAAAACTCCCCTAAAAGAAGAATTATGCACCAGAAGAAAAGCAATTAGCTAAGAAGCCTAAAATAAATTAATGAGTTACTAAACATCCATTACGTGATAGGCACTGTGTCAAATGCTGGGAATGCAAAGAAAGGCCAAAAAAAGTCACTTCTCTCAAGGAGCTCACATGTACTCTGCATACATGTTGCATGAACATAAGTTGTTGACAGGCAGTTTCCTTCATTAGCATATAAGCTCCCTCAGAACAAGAACCCTGTTTTTGCCCTTTTTTGTATCCCCAGAGTTTAGCACAGGGCCTGATACATACTAAGTGTTTAATATATGCTTGTTAACAGACTACCTTAACAGTTTCCAAAGCTACGGCATTTTGAGAGGTCAAGAAGGATGACGAGTGATAAAAGACTATTTGATTCAGCAATTCTGAGATCACTGGTAATTCTGGAGAAAGCAATTTTGGTCCTCATGACACTCTGGGAGGTAATGAGGTCAGTATTACAGGTATTAGCATCCTTATTTTCTAGGAGTGAGACACTTAGGCTCCCTTTTATCCTGTAAACAGGTATCCCAAAAGTTTTAGTTCAGGTCTAAGTTTTAGCTGTTATAAAACTGCACTGAAACATTTGGAATACCCTGTATAAACCTTGTTTGTACATAGTTATTTGCATGTTGTCTCCCTCATTAGATAGTGAGCTCTTATGGACAAGGACTACACACACATGTACATATACATACATACACACATACACATAAACACAGATATGCACATATGTATGTCTATATCTATGTCTGGAAGCCCAGTGCCTCAGTGGGTAAAACACTGGAATCAGGAAAACTTGAGTTAAAATCCAGCCTCAGATACTTCCTAGCTATGTGACCCTGGGCAAGTCACTTAACCTCTGATTGCCTGACAAAATGGATCCAATGGAGAAGGAAATGGCAAATCACTCCAGGATCCCTGTCAAGAAAACCCCAAATGGGGTCACAAAGGGTCAGTCATGACTGAAACAACCAAACAACAAAATGATAGATAGACAGACACAGATCTATACATACACATACATATATGTATGTGTTTGTTTTTGTTTGTGTCAGTCATATCCAAACCTTCATGACCCCATTTTGGATTATCTTAGCAAAGATCCTGAAGGGGTTTCCCATTTCCTTCTCCAGCTCATTTTACAGGTGAGGAAACTGAGGCATGCAAGGTTAAGTGATTTGCCCAGGGTCACACAGCTAATGTCTGAGGACACATTTGAACTCAGGAAGATGAGCCTATCCACTGCACCACCTAGCTGCTTTGTGAGCCTGGTATTGTTTTTTTGGAGGAAGGTGCTTTCTTCATATCCCCAGCACTTAGAACAGGGGCTGACACACAGTAGGCACTTAATACATGCTTCCTGACTGGAGAGGTTATGTGAATTGCCTCCATTTCCATAGCTAGAATGTTGCAGTCAGAACCCGATCATTTCCACCACAATATGCCACCAATCACTACACACAAACAGAAAGGTATATGACCCTGGATTCCAAATATAAAACAAGAACATTTATTATAGGGAGTAGCACTCCACCCACTGCTGAAATGTCTCAGGAGAAACAGAATATTTCACAGCCAAAGCCGGAAACAGACACCACCAAACCTGGAACACACACAGAAAATGGTCTGGAGGCAGATAGCAATTACCTACTTGGAATAGGCCCAGGGGTTAACCCTAACCCCACACCCACATGAAAAGTGCCCAAGGATCCACACCTCCCAGGAGCAAAGGGCCTCCCAGTGCACTGCTGGGGGTCATGATGCAGTAGCAAGTCAGTGCCACCCAATGAATCACTCAGTAGTGACCAAGTCCCACCCAACGTGGCTTCCACACCTAGTCTTTGTCTCACCACCAAAGAGAGCTGTAAAACAGCCCTCCGGTGTGGTGCTGCAACACAAAAGCAGCTGGGAGGACCGGTTCAACTGGCACAGCCGGCTGTCTGGCCAGAGGCTGGCATGGGATCTCCCTACCAGGAAATGGGGGCAGGGAGGTGGGAGGTCAAAACTGCAGCATGGGGAATTTATCCCACAGGGCTTTCGGAGAAGAGAACAGGGCTGGGCCCCTCTCCAAGGAAGGAACACTGTGCTTTGCAGTTCTTTCAGGCAATTCTTGAACTACCCAAAGCAGTTTCCCTATTTATTCTACCCTTTCTCCTAAATGCTGCCCCTACCCACCCACTTTTCAAAGGACAAGTGGGTTTAACTGTTATATCAGAGGGAACATTTTTGATATCATTTCCCAGAATTAATCATATAACAGGCTCCCCCTCAAATCTAAGGCCTTTTGCCCTTTTTCGTATGTCATGAACTCCTCTAGCAATGTGGAGAATCAGAATCATGGTTTTAATGTGACAAAATCAAATACACAAGTTTACAAAATGAATAAATGATATTCAAATTCAGTTATCAAAATATATAAAGAAAAGAAAAACAATTCATAGACTCCAGGTTAAGAATCCCTGTACCTTAGCAGATGTTTAAAATGATAAATTTTGACTCTGTATTTCTTGCCTTCTTAACGGGTAGGGAAGGGGAGGGAAAGATAGAATTTGGACTATAATGGGTTTCATATTTCTTGCCTTCTTAATGGGTGGGGTAAGAGAGGAAGAGAGAGAAATTGGAACTGAAAATAAAAATATGCACTTTTAAAAATTATGAATTCATCTGATGTTTGGGCAAAATAAAGAAATCTGAAATTTACTGTTCAACCAGAGAACTGAACATGAAGCAGCTAAGTGACCTAAGTGAAGATCATGTGCCTAGTTAAAGTTTCATTGGGAGCATCATAAATTTGGCTATTTGTTATAATTCATAATCCTAAACACTGCTCCTCTGGGGGGTATCAACCGATAGTGACATGGCCTAATTACATAAAACTAGAATGAATTTAGGAGCAGCCAGATTTACATCTTCTCTTTGTAAGCATGGTGCTAGTTTCTCATGAGGGGTGGTTTAACCCAACTACTACCATCTTGTTGGCACATGGTATAAGATTAATGAACCATGAAGATCCTAAGCACAGCCCTGGAGGGAGCTCATAAGTGAAAGCCCAAGGTCACTGATGGCAGCCACAGCTTTCCATGGGGTGAGGAATCAAAGGGGACAGGAATGATAACATGCCTTTCCTGCTGGGCATTTTGCTTCCTGTCCTGCTTGGCTGAGTTCCCTCAGGGATACAATAGGCCCCTCGGGTCCTCAGACCCCTCCCCTGTTCTCCATTTACAGAACAAAGTAGAGAATAGAAAAGATAGGAGCTTTGCTATGGAAGGGGAAGACAACTCATTCTAGACAGCTGGCCTATCGTTTTCATCAAAGGTGGTTTTGGCTTTTCCAAGACAAGGAAATATATCTGCATGCTTGTTTCTAGGAGGAATGTAAGTAATTCTGTTAAAAACAATAAAAAGAGACACCAATTGGTGTCTATTTGTCATATATTTATTATTTATATTTATTATATATTTACCTATATATTTATATATTTAAATAAAACTTGACATTCATCATCTCACTGGATCCTTACCACAATCCCATCAGGTATGGAGTATAAATAAAACACAGTAACTGTTTTTGTAGTAAAAACAGCTGATTATAGATGAAAATGTTAAGTCACCTGCCCAAAGTCACAAAACTAGTAAGTGGCAGAGCCAGGATTCAAATCTGGCCTCTTGATTCCCAAACCAGCTGCCTTCTAACTGAATAATGATGCACTTAAGCCCAATCAATCAAAGATCTGTATCAATCCAATCAATCCGTATTTATTGTGTCTGCTAAATGTCGGGCATAGGGCTGGGGATACAAGTACTGAGATCCCACCTCACTAAAACGAAGGGTCTATAGTAAGATCTTTTCACATTTTATCTCCTAGGGACTCTCATAAATTTACTTACGGTAATGATAACACCCTAGAGATGTGCTAACATGAACACACCTCATCAAAAGTCACTCCAATCCACAGAATTCGAGAGTTTGTATGTGAACCATGTGCTACATAGGGTTTTATACCATGCCATGGCCATCTCTACGTTATTCCAATTTCTTTGTAGATGAGAAGTCACTGATTCTATTTGTCATGATACACCTTTGACACCTGCCTTTGGGTTAGGGAAGTTATAAGAAAAAAATGCAGAGTTTTGTCTTCCTACTTAATTTCCCAGAACGGACTCTGAGAAATGAAAAGTAGAAGTAACTTCCAAGAACTTGCCTAATGTCACGTAGCCAGCAGGCGTCTGAGGCCAGATTTGAACTCAGAAAAAAAGCTTATCTTTAAAATAGCCTACATCAAAATTTAATTTGCCAAGGAAATATGCTACAATACAAATACTGTCATGCGACTCTCCCTAACTGTCCACCGTTGTTTGGTTGTTTTCAGTCATGTCCAACTTTTCATGACCCTATTTGGGGTCTTCTTGGCAAAGATACTGGAATGCTTTGCCATCTTCTTCTCCAGCTCATTTATAGATGAGGAAACTGAGGCAAACAGGGTTTGCCCAGGGTCACACAGTAAGTAAATGTCTGAGGCCAGATTTGAACTCAGGAAGAGGAGTCTTCTTGTCTCCAGGTCCAGCACTCTATGCACTGTACCACCTAGCTACCCCAACTGAATATCAAGCATTCCTATACAACTTGCCAATGACTCGATTCTTATGGCCCTCTGCTACCCCATTACTAAATTATTTGAACCTTCAAAAACATAAAAACTTGGAGATTTTTCTATCTCCTATTTTCATGCAGTCCAGATTCTCCCTGATGAATGTCAATTTAAAAAATGGTTTAATGTGCTCTTTGTTAATCTTACTCACAAAGCTGTGGTTTGTGATTATTAGTAAAGTGAGAAATCCAAAATAAGCTATGCATACAATGTACATTGTTTATGAAACATATAATTACGGTTTTCATTTTGCCAATAACCCTGATTGGTAGCTTTCAGTGCTTAAGACCTACAATGTGATGTGGCTGCTTTATTAAGCAACACTGATAGGAACAGATTGGGTTCCCAAAGCTTTGGTTTCCATGGAGAGGAAACAGAACTCAATGGTCACACTACACATTTCCTATCAGGTACTTCAAGCATAGTATGCATGGAGAGAGGGAAATTTTAAAGTAAGGGCTAGACAAGTGACGCTATGTTTGAAGCTAAGTGAGGTCACAGCAATTGAAGTCCATTCCTGGGCTGCTAGCCAACATTTTGCATTTTACGTTCAGGAATGACAACCCACTCTAGAATGTCTTGATTATAGTATTTCCTTAAATTCTTCAAGTGAGTTTTTGTTCAATAATTTTTTTTAAAATGTTATTTCAAACTTGACAAACCAACAAAAATGAGCATTTCTATATACAAAGAAGGGAAGAACACAAGGATTGTCAATTTCCCAATTTCCATTCTATGCCTCTCTCTCTCTCTCTCTCTCTCTCTCTCTCTCTCTCTCTCTCTCTCAAGGTGAATTTTCCAGAAGCAAGATTGAATTGTCTCAGGTCAGTGACTTGTCCCACTAAGTAAGTGACATACATGCTGCTGGCACGTGCCCATCATAATAAAGTTCAGGCTCTTTACATTTGATAGATTGCATGACAGTCAAACCTAAGTGAGTAATGCCCAGAATGAGAAGGATGGCAGTGCTGCTGAACAGTACTCCATTCCAAGCCCCTCTTACAGACAAAGATGACACTGCAAGCACTCAACAAGCATTTATTAAGCACTTACTATGTGCCAGGCACTGTGCTACAAAGAAAGACTCACAAAGGAGGCGACAATGGAATAAAAAACAAAAACCTTGTACCAACAAGATCCACATGGCAGAAATTGAGAGTCATCTCAGAGGAAAGGCACTAGTATTAAGAGGGATCAAGAAAGGCTTTTTATAGAAGAAAGTGAGATTTTCTCAGGGCTTGGATGTAATCTGTAACTGGGGGTCCTGGTGTAGGCAAGAGAAGGAAGGTAGAGAATTAAAAAGGCTGGAACAAAAGTATAAAAGTTTACGGATCCCCCAAATCAGCAACGTCCTAAGGAATGTTTCTATGCAGGAAAATTTCCAAGATGATAACACAACTGGTAATTTTAAAAATGACTTTATTTTGAACATGTTCTTAAAGAAAATACTAAATACATAAAGATCCATAAGCAAAAGTATTCAAAATTCAAGCTGAGTTAAGCCACAACAGATACCTTTGCTCATCTTTTATTTCCCTAAATGATACTATATGTAAAATCCAAACAGACAAAACAAGTATGAAGAGGAAAAGGGTGAGTGGGAACATACATAAACACACATTTTTGCATTAGTCTAGTTACAAACAAGTCACTCTGAGCAGGATTGTAGATAGTATGAGAATAAAAACGGATCAATGAGCTACACTTTTAGTTTTAAAGACAAGGCCTACAAGCTGCTTTCTTCTATAAATGTGGATCGATGATCACAGATACTGAGAAGCACATAGCTGGGTCTGTACTTTAATCAGCATTCGTTAAGTCCCTTCCAATAACAGAAGATTTATTTAGACGTTGGCCAATGCTGTAAGCTAAACAGAAAACATTACTAATCCACATCTTAAAGGAAACGGAGGGACAAAACAAAAGGATGATTAGTAGCCTATTTAGGAGATTTAATTTAATATTAATTCCCTTAATATTTTCCATATTTCAAACATTCCAGGCATAGAAATTAAGTGTGGGTTTTAAGATTGGATTGCTTTCTAGAAAACTAATTCTAAAACTAAACCCAAAGGACAAGTGAAGTCTTGGTACTGTAAGACCATCTCCCATGTAGGTTTCGAATCATTTACTAATTTGGAGCCAGATCTATTATCTTCAGCAAACAGATATTTGTTGAATAGCTGTTCTCTCTTGCTTGCAACTCTGCTAAGCCCTCTGATTCCCTCAACATCTCCTCTATGCCATCTCTTTCAATGAGATTTCAACAACTGAAGTCTAAGAGAATTTGAACCTGTTCTAGATACAGGTGCTAGGCCACTGTACAGTTTTACATGAGATGCTATTCTGAACAAGGGGAAAAATGGCTTTGCTACAAATATTTTCTTTGGATTTCCTCTCTGAGGATGATAGCAAATATTCTTCACAGGGTTGCTCAAGAGGGTGAAGAAGCAAAAACAAACTGAGAAAATTCTAGAATCCAGAGGTGTGGAGTTAACACAGAAAACATTTGAGTACAGGTCTTTAAAGGAAAAGTAATTCATTTTCCCCCCATATGTTTGTTTCTACAGCTCCTGGGCTGCTCAGTCTTCAGATTTTCAACCTGGAGGTCAAAAGGACTTTGGTGGCCTCATATTGCAGAGGAAAAAATGGGGGATTGGGGAGTTGTGTGGCTTGTGAAAGGTTGACACGGAAAGCAGCAGGGACAGGTTTTGAATCCAGATCCTTTCATTCCAGAACCTCTTTCCATTATACCACATTAAGGACAATTGTTTCTTGTCTTTAGTTCTCTGGGAAACCTCAACTTTATATGATTCTCTATTCTAGTACTGCCCTTTTTCTTAGTATTTTTTCTCCTTAAGAATCAATCTATTTATCTACCTTTCTCTCTTTCCTCCAGAGCTGTTATTTTCTAGCAGAGGCAGCTAGGTGGCACAAGGAATAGAGTGCTGAACCTGGAATCAGGAAGAACTGAGTTCAACCCTCCCTGAGACTTTTAATAGCTGTCAGTTACTCTAGGCAAATTACTTAACCTCTATCTCAGTTTCCTTATTTGTAACATGGGGATAACAGTACTTACCTCCCAGACTTGTTGCAAAGATAAGATAACATTTGTAAAGCACTTCTGGGAACCTTTAAGCAGTATATAAATGCTAGCTATTATTAACACAATTTTCTGCCAGTTTTCTGAAGAATCCTGGCCCCTGTTCTGGGGTCAATGTCCTCTCTAGGTGGAGGGCTCCAAGAATAGATGTGTGAGTTTCATCTGTAAGCAAAGCAAATCTCAAAGACCATTTTCTTAGGCTAATAAAGCTTTCATTAAGTGCACCATATGCAGGATTAAGAGGTAGAGAAATGTGAAAATCAGAAGTGGCTTCATAAACTAGATCAAGATGTTTGATGCCTACTTTTGTTCCTTCTCTTATTCACATTTCATAGCAAATAGTATTTATTTATTAGTTCCACTATGTGTGGGAAATAGGCATAGGAAGATCAGGCAACTAGGCCAAGGTCCTACAAGGACATTACTCCTAACCCATCTCTAGCCTGCTCTTCTGTCCCCTCAAACACTGACCCCTCCTTTTGAAACATTTCAGACATGCTGAAGTTTTCAATTCCAAGTGGAGATCATTTAGGGAGCCAAGTTGTTTAGATGCAAATTCTACACTGAAGCAGACAGGTGGGGCTTGACAATACCCAACTAAGGTTCCTTTCACCTATTTATTCTAAGCATTTAGAAATTCAATATTTTAATTCTACTTGAGAAGACAAAGGGACCTGAAATAATTTTTAAGATATAAGCAGGAGTTGGACCTAAGGAGATTGTCTTTGTGCCACCACTTGATAATTACAAAGTGAGAGACTGGATTATTGGCAGTCCTGTACAATGCGCATCACTGGACAATATTAATTCACAACCAGCTCAAACACCATCCATTTGAAAAATGGCTTGTTGTATCTGGAAAACCAATTTCTTTGACATCATTTTTTTTTAAATTCACAACCAGCTCAAACACTGTTCATTTGGAAAATGGCTTGTTGTTTTGATATCAATTTTTCAGTAGAGGAGGAGGGGCAGATACTTCTCCCTCAAAGTAAGAGTTTCTGGTCTTGCTTAATTCTGGCAGTAGTGGAAACTGATAACCAGTATTAATTGTGTACGGCTTAAAGTTAAGTGCTAAAAATAGATACATATAATTTTCTTTGATTAACAAAAATCAAGCATGGCATAAAGAATAGAGTGCTGGACCTGGGAATCAGGAAGACCTAGATTCAAATTGCACGTCAGACACTTTACTAGCTATGTGACCCCTACATGCAAGTCACTTAATCTGTTGACTTCAATTCCTCTTCCATAAAATGAAGGGGTCTAACTAGATGGCCTCTACGATCCACTCTGGCTCTAAATCAATGATGCTGTGGTTCTCACTCCCTCTACCCAGAATATCCTGATCTCCAAGGAAACAGACAGGAAACATTGTTCCATAGCCATCTTCTGAGAGAGACACACTCATTCGCACAAATAGATTACAGAGATACATAGAAAAACAGGAGAAAAACACTACAGGAGAAGAGATCTCCAATTTCCCAGTTTTATAAGTATTCAAAAACAGGAATCTAACAGTGACTCTCAGCAATAATTTGACTTGTGTGAGAAGAGGTAAGCAGCTAGGCAAAGTGACCAGTGGCAAGTTAACCCTGCTCACCACTAATCTGTACAAGCAATTCTTGTCAATATGAAACCACTGAAGGTTCTGATCTAAGGGCTGACATGATCACAACCATACTTAAAAAAAAAGATTTATCTGACTAACGTAGGGAATCAATTGGAAGGAGGAGGCTGTCTGCATCTCTCTTGGAAATGTATCGTTCTATTTTCTATTATCAATCTGTCAATATGCATTTATTAAATACTGGAACCATGCTAGGTACTAAGGGTACCAATATTTAAAAAATGAAAGACCTTACATTCCATTCCAGGAAACAACACATACACATATAAGGAAACCCAAAAGTCTCAGTGCAGCTTCAAGCTTTGATAATTAGGACTTCCGGGATACTTTGTGCATGTGCATGTATCTCTCTGCATGTGTATTATGCGTATATAACAAGTTTCATGTGTACATACGAACAAGATATATCTATATACACGTATATAGCTTTATCTCTATATCTCCCTAAGTTTTAAATTTTATTCTGTATCTATATATGTATATATACATATATATGTGCTGTATATACTGTATATATGAGGAAAGTACAGTTTTCTTGGTTTTGTGTGTGTGTGTGTATATGTGTGATATACATGTAACATCTTTGTGTGCTATGGAGGTAGAGGTAGGAAAACTGGAACAAAATATAAAGCTTATGGATCCAAAATACTAGCAATACCCTATAGAATATTACTATGTAGGAAATATTCCAAAACGATAAAGAAACATGTAATTTAATCAATTATTAATTTTGAACATGTTCTTGAAGAAAATACAGGGACTGAAGCAACATACACACACACACACACACACACACACACACACACACACACATACACACACACAAAATATAAATACATGGTAGTTAGGGAGGGAAGGCCCCAGAAGTTGGAAGCTCAGAAAAAGCTTAGTGCAAGGAGGTGATGTTTAAGCTTCCTCTTGAAGGAAGGGAGAGACTATCGGAGGTGGAGGTGAGGAGGGCTATCCCTATATGGCTTATCTCTCTTATAGAAATGTTTCTGTTTTTGTTATTGTTGTTTGTCCTTCATTTCTGAAGGGGACCCACAACAACATGAAGTAATAGCTTCATTTGAGCATGAATTGAATTTAAGCAAGGCAGAGTTTCACAGTCTTCAGCTTCACTCTCTCTTCTGGAGTCATCAAAGTTCAATGACAAAACTAGTGATGGCCCAGGATGCAGTGAATGACCCTGGTTTCTTCAGTGTTTGACCAAGCTCCACAGTGTCTGTTTCAGCAGCTTTTGTGGCCATTGGAACAAATTGTTCTCATCTGCCCATTCCACCGTGGGAAGTCTTCACATGCTTGGAGTATACAGCCCCCTAACTGACTGACTGGTTTGACGCCTGTCCATCAGCTACCC
This sequence comes from Trichosurus vulpecula, assembly GCF_011100635.1. NCBI lineage: Eukaryota > Metazoa > Chordata > Mammalia > Diprotodontia > Phalangeridae > Trichosurus > Trichosurus vulpecula. The sequence goes on from NC_050573.1 coordinate 255,365,458, forward strand.
TCAACCTGGTTTAGCCCATCTGCTGAAACAGTTTAGCAAGGTGTGGCTACTGTGTACACTACAGCTTCTTGAAGCCAGAGGTGAAAGCTGAGTGCCAGGTGGACACCAAAGGTGGATGAGTTTTTTTTTTAATTACATAAATGTAATAAGCTTCTGGAGGAGAGGGGCTGTGTCCTAATTAATTAGAGCTCCCACAGTGCCTAGTACTTTCTGCATATAAGAGTCCCACATGTGAATGAAAATAGAGGCAGGGATATTAGCCTAAATTAGGATGATGGCTTTGAAAATTAAAAGGAGGGGAAAGAGAAATGTTTTGAAGGCAGAATACCTAAGAATTGGCAGATGAATGGATGCATGGGGATTTAAAAAAAATAAGATGTTTAAAGATTAAAACATTAATGTTAAAATATTAAAACTTTTTTAAAAAAACAGTAAGAGATATTCCTTATTTTTGAGTTTAACTAACTAGGAAAATAGTGAGTGGTGTTGAAAGAGCCAACTGAGGAGGAAAGACGGTTGGTGGAAGATGTAGGCTCTGGGGCCAAGAGAAATATGAGTCCAAGTTACAGAAGAATGAGATATTTCAAATGTACATTACATGTAATTTATCTGTACTTTCTTTAGAAAGTTCTGTAGACTGAAATTCTATTTAGCTGGCCTTACTCTCAACAGGACACTAACAAGGAAGGCAAGCCTAACAGAGACAAGTTCCATGATTAATACACCAGTTCCAACAAGTTGAAGTTATCATACAGTGAACATCCCACAAAATCAATATGGAAGAGTGTATGAATCATCCTTTCTGCCTTAAATACCACCAAAGTTCACCTGCCACACACAGCTTGTCCTTTTTCTGCTTCAGAGCATGCTGGGAGAGTCACTCCAATAGGTAAGCAGCTTACCAGGAACTGAGTATACAACTTCACTGTTTGGTGAGTCATAAAAGCCAGATGACTTCAGCCCCCAAGAAATATTATTATTAGGGCATGATATTCCCAACAGTGAAGGAGTTACTTAAAGAAGTCTAAGCCTGTGAGCCCTCTGGGAACCCATCATTATTAAGTTCCTTCTGTGTGAAGAGAAACAACTGAGGTTACCTTTAGCTCAAAGTAATATCTGAGAGCAAAAAGTTAACCCTTTAAAGCTCCAGTTAGTTACTCAGATGGATAAAATGAACAGGAAAGATTAATTCTCAGGTTAAACAAACCCATTTCTGCCAATGAGATAAACACTCCACTAGTGGTGTTAAGTCACAGCCTGCTTGATCATAGGCTCTACCTAATTATAATTATATTATCCCGTGGACTGAGCTAGACTTGAGCTGGGGTGGCCCCTTTTAAAGGCCTCCAGGAGGTGCATTCTGCTAGCATTGCACAAGCAGAAATCAAGAGGAAATGGCAAATTCAAGGTTCACATTTGCTCTCTGTTCTATCACAGAATTATTTTAGACCTCTTGGTCCTAGATTTTCCCATTTGTTGATTGAGTCCGCTCTGTAGTGACTGAGAGAACAAATGAGGAATAATGTAAAAAAATCACAAGTTACAGGCTTTAAGTGTCTCAGAAATATGGCATATTACATTAGCCTCTGAAAGAAAACATACAGAAAGATATGCAGTTTAACTGTGGCCCCACTGGGTTTAAGGAAAAAAAATGAACATGCATTTACTTTATTTCTCACCTCCCTTTCCCTATGAAAAAAAAAGGAAGAAAATAAAGTTATGACAAATATGCATATTCAAGCAAAACAATTCCCACATTGGCCATGTCCAGAAATGTATCTCATTCTGCATATTTAGTCCATCACCTGTCAAGAAAACAGTATCATTCTACATCTTGGGCCTTCTAGGATCATGGTAGATCAGAGCTCCTAGGTCTTTCGAAGTTGTTTGTTTTTGCAATGTTGGTATAGTATAAACTGTTTTTCTGGTTCTACTCACTCACATTACAGCAGTTCATACCAGTCTTTCCAGGTTTCTCAGGAGCTGTTATTTGTTCCTTTCTGCACCACTGTATTCCATTAGATTTATGTACCGTAATTTGTTTGACCATTCCCAATTGATGGGAACGTCCTTTGATTATGGTTCTTTGGCACCACAAAAAGAGCTGCTATGAGTATTTTTGTACATACAGATCCTTTTCCTGTTGGGGGAGGAGGAAATCTCTTTGAGCTATAAGCAAAATGTCCAACAGAGAGTAGAAACAAGGAAAACTTCTATCGCACAAGGTTAAACTCAAACTCGTGTTTTTGGTTGTATTCATTCCTTCCTCAATCTGGGTTAGAGTCTGGGCTTTGCCATTCACTAACTTTGTGACCCCAGGCAAGTCACAACTAGTCTAGACACACCTGGATTTTTCCCAAAAGTGAATTAGGGCTACTAACATTTATACTACAAATACTTCCAACTGCTTAGCTCAGTGCCTGGCATAAAGTAGGTGCTTAATAAATGCCTGTTGTTGACTGACTTCACAGGATCAAATGAGTGGACATAAACCAAACAAAAAGCATTTATTAAGCACCTCCTGTGTTATATACACTGTGTTAAAGATTTGAGATACATTTGTTATTAGGTGTTGTACAAACATCAGCTATTACTATTATGATTTACTATATCTGTAAACGTCAAGGTTACCCAAGGAATTGCATTAATTTGAACATTTATTAAGCACCTTCTATACATGGTACCATACAAGGCCTCCAAAGAAGATTCAAAGAAATAGAATTGAGTCCCAACTCTCAAAGAGTTCACAAGATAGGTATGGAAATAAAAACTTCTACAAATATGAAATGTGATTTTACAAGTAATTGTTCCCTATAGGTAGGAGGTTACCAGCCTTATGTTTAGATCTTTAAGAAAGTGTTGGTATTTGCCTTTTACTAAATAAACTTTGTACCACGTAGTAGGCAAATACTCATACAAAAGTAACTAGTAGTTACTTTTGAAAATGGATGATTCATGCTAATTAAACTCACAACCCAGGAGAATAAAATTAGCTTGTTTCAACATTTCCTTTTGTTCTGTAATTACAATCCAAGGTTATGTTAGATGCTGCATTACTATAATTTTGCCCGAGAGACAGACATTGCATATCCCATGTTTTAAACAAACAGCCACCGCCTTAAGAACCCAGGTGCTTGCTGAAGAGCCCCATGAATTGCACAAGAGGGGGGAAAAACAACTTTTTTTTTTTTGCCATCACAGTGCTTGTGTGTCATTTACCCTCTTAAGACATGAGGCAACTTCACAGATCCTTAAAACACTGAAGAAGACAGCAGCTAGGAGAGAAAGGGCTTCTGTTTTTGTTCAGTAGTGTCTGACTCTTCCCAACCTCATTTGGAGTTTTCTTGGTAAAGATTCTGGAGTGGTTTGCCCTTTCCTTCTCCAGCTCATTTGATAGATGAGGAAACTGAGGCAAACAGGATTAAGTGACTTGTCCTGGGTCATACAGCTAGTAAGTATCAGAAGTGGGATTTGAACTCTGGTGTTCCTAATTCCAGGCCCAGTGCTATTCAATTGACATTCAATGAAATGCCCACTACTAACTGTACGGTACTAGGTATAGAGGGGACAAATGAGGTTCAAAGATAAACAGCACGTGTTTTTGTACTCTAGGAGATACTGATTCAGAAGGCTTACCCGTTCACTTCAGGACTAAGGGGAAAAAACATTTGGATCAAAACAGCTAAAGGAAAGGGAATCAATATCAGAAGCACCAGAACTTATAAAGAAATTGAAATTTCTTAAAATGATGATTTTTAAAAATTTGATTATTGAAGGAAATCCTCTCTGCCTAATTCCTCTCACTCTCAAGTGAGCAGAGTTAGATGCCTACAAAGGGCTGATGAAAGGAGAGAGAGCAAAATTTAGAAATCTGACTTCCATTCCAGACTTGTAGAAGCAAATCTCTGCACTTTTGGTAGCCAAACTTCTCTGGAAGGTTTGGATACACTTCATTTACAATACCTTTTATCTAAATTGAAGAATAAAATTACGGAGCAAGGGAGTAATCACTTTCCTAGTTGCTAATGCCAATTTTTCTTGAGTGGTTTCTCTGCGGGTAGCAAAATATGCTACGCTGACTGAACAGATTTTTGCTTTTGGTATCAATTACTTGTCACACTAAGAAACTTTTTATCCACACTTCAAAAGTTGTTTTGCCAGGATGGAAAGAAATTTTCCATATTCTCAGGGCACAGTTTGTGACTTCAGGATCAATTTCCATTACAGGACTTTAAGTCAGCACTCACTTTCCAGGGCAATCTCAAATGTAGTTTAGGTCTCCCAAAGCCATGTGGCTTAGTCCTTGAGTTTGAGTAAATGGTTCTTAATCACAAATGGAATTTCAAGAAAGCCTCATTGATTTTAATGCCTAGCACAGTCTGAATTGGCCAAAAAAGAAATTACAAAATCTTTTTAAATGGATACAGTTTAATTATTCTTAAGTGTGCATGATGATGATGATAAATCTCTTTAAATTTTAGAAGCAGCTAGGTGGTACAATGTATAACGTGTCGGACCTGGGTCAGAAAGACACCTCCCTGAGTTCAAATCCAGCCTTGGACACTTACTAGCTGTGTGACCCTGGGCAAGTCACTTAATCCTATTTGCCTCAGCTTCCTCATATGTAAAATGAGCTAGCCAGAGGAGGAAATGGCACAGCACTCCAGTACCTTTGAAATGGAGTCACAAAGAGTCAGAGACCACTGAAAATGAACGAACAACAATTTTAAAGTTTGCAAAGCCCTCTATACATACATTTTCTTCTCACACCAGCCTGCGAAGGAGGAGCTAACACTCACCATTATCTCCATTTTACAGACGAGGAAACTGAAGCTGAAAGAGGATTTGGTACTTGCCAAGTGTCAGAGACAGGGTTTGAACCTCGGCCTTCTTTCTTAAATCTTTGTTATCTACCACACACTAGCCTGCCTCTGCGAAAATGTGAATGAACTGCTAACATAAAGATTTGGGCAGGAGGGGTGCAAGGGGGAGGCAGAAATGGTTGGGTCTGCAGTAATGGGCAGATTTACTTCTAATTAGCAGAATATTTAAAAATGAACATTTGAAGTTCTTAGAAACAGTAGATTCTCATTCTGTTTAAAAACATCCAACACGTCTAGAAGGTCATTTATTCATTTGCTTATCAAACCCCCTCTTCAATGACATAAGAGAAAAGGGTAAACTTGTGCCCAGATGATCCTGAATCTGCAGTGTGAATCGATGAATTTTTCTCATGCAAATGGAAAGAGCAAAAATACCCCCTTGAAACTGAAGCGTCATCTTCTATTGTCAATAATCACGAAAGTAATACAACAGCTGTGTACAGGTAGCGAAAGCAGTATTTGGTGTGCTCGTCAATAATAACAACAGTTGACAATTCTATAGGCCTTTGTGGTTAGGGAAGCACTCACTATACCTTATCGTGTTTGAGCCTGCCAGAAGCCCTAGGAGATCAACAATAAGGGTATTATGACGCTGTTTGATAAACGAGAAATTTGCTCAGATGGTTTAAATGACCTGGCGAACTTTTCACAGCTAATAAATAACAAGGTCTGGGCTAGAATCTCCATCTCCTCACTCTAAGTCTCACTGTTCTTTCTACCACGTAATACAGCCTCTGATTTTGTTCTGGAGTATCACTTTTCCAAAAATGGCTTTAAAATCTGAAATAGTATTACCTCTTGGCAACTGAAATGTGGTTCTTCCCCAAAGCAGGGGATCAGCCCTGATGGATCTCCACAGATCTCTTCTCGGTTTGGTAGTCTCTAAATCTTATTAGCAAAGCAATCTCTCGGTTATAGATTTCAAGAGTCCTATCCTTTTCATTCAACTCAATACAAATGCTTTTGAAACACCTACTGAGTACAAAACACCATTCTGGGCACTAGTGATACAACCAAAGAAACAAAACAGCTCAAGATACAACGTGTAGGCAGGTAAGACAATACCAGGTAATCTGAGGAGGGTGAGAAGGCTGGAACGGATGATGGAAGGCTACACAGAATAAATGGCATCTGAACTGAACCTTGAAGGAAGATGAGATTTGGAGCTGTGGGGTTGAAGAAGCGTCTGCCCTTTCAAAGGCTTCAAAAAATGATTTTTCTCAAGTGGTTTGAGAGTCGAAATCACTAAGGCCTGAGTTCAAATCCTGCCTCAGGCAAGTCACCTCAGTTTCCTTATCTGTAAAATGGGAATAGCACCCTCCCTCATGAGTCGCCATAAAGGTTATGGGCAAAGCACTTTGTGAAACTTAAAAGTGCTACATAAATGTTAGCTATTGCTGTTGTGTGTTAGGCACTGAGGACACCCAGAAGAAGAATAAGCAGTTCCTGCCCTTCAAGAGCTTACATTCTACCATGAAGAAACAAGTCCACAGAGCAGTAGAGAGATAAATACAAAGTAATTTTAAAGGTAGCTAGGTGGCACAGTGGATAGACAGCTGCTGGGCTTAGTTGGAATCTGAAAGACCTGAGTTCCAATTCTGCATTAGACACTGGCTATGTAAGCATGGGCAAGTTCCTTTAACTTCTCTCAGCCTCAGTTTCCTCAATTGTAAAATGAAAGGGTTGGCCTCAATGGCCTCTAAGAATTCTTTCCACCTCCATGGCTAGGACCCTATGAGTCATTCACATGTGGGGAATATGTGACATGTATGTGATACAAAGTCTGTAAAGGGGAGTGATGTGAAACAAGGTAGGAAAGGTGGATTATAAGCAAACCATCAGAGACATCAAATTGCAGGCGGAGCAGTTAGTTTAGATTTTCTCCCAAAAACAACACAGTGCCACTGAAGAGTTTCAAGCTGAGCAGTTCATAAGCCAAGTACTAGGAGTAAACCATAATCCTTTCCATGTCTGACATTCCATCTGGTAGAGAATAATGTTCAAAAGCCCACTGATCATTATCATGTGCTGCCATTTAACCCCTCTATCAGCTTCTTCCTTCTCATCAGGAGCTTTTAAGCACCCAGTGGCACACAGCATCGCATTAAGCAAACTAGGTTAAAACGAGGGAGCCTCTGACCTTTAGAAGCCAACAAATGAGGACAATTGAAAGATATAAAAGAGCTTACCAGAGAGACATTTTAGGAATTGTATATTTGCTTGGAAGTATATTAGACAGCTTATAAAAAGCCAATGCTGCCTTCTGGTCAGGTCATTTGTTGTCTCACCCAAAGCAGATGAAATAAGTTCTAAAATTCAATATCACAATTTTCCCCCTTTCATTCCACTGAACAGTTGTTATTACTGTTAGTTTTTGTTTTGTTGTTTTGTTTTTTAAAGAAACGTCTGTTGAATGGAGTCAAAGTTTTCCTTGCAGGCAAATTTGGGAGAGAATCTTAAAAAGACGGGAGAGATAAACTTAAGAGTGTGTGATACTATGGTCACTTGTGAGAAATTTTGGCTACTAGAAAAGGTCTCAAGAAACCTAAAAGGTTTCCTGAGTTCACTACCTGATTGTGTTATATAAAAATGAACAACAGCTTTGAAGGAAGCTGGCTACCTCCCCAAATGAAGCAAAGGAACAGGGGCTTTCTGGAACTTCTAGTTATAAAGGACTCACATTAAAAGGAGTAAATAAATCCACTGCTAATAAAGTTGCCAAAGGTCCTACAAGGTATGAAGCTCCACCTTGGAAGGTCTTAGAAATAAGACATGCCATATAAATTTCTTTCAGAGAAAATCAGATTTTACAGTTATTTTGAAAGGTTAACGAATTCTTAGGAGAGTCATGAGTTTTACCAAAAGCTAGAGACAGTCTTGTTATTTCACCTTCCGGCTGTCACTTCAACCACTAAAAATGAATTTTGAAATGGAGTGTGGCTAAAATAAAAGCAGATTTAACTAGAGAAAAGTAGACCTTTTAGAGCTATGCCATATCAAATGGGTATTTTTTTTCTATTATGGCATCATGGAATTATATGCTTAAACCTAGAAAAGATCTTAGAGTTCATCACATCCAACTCTTCTTTTTCCAGAAAAGGAAACTGACATCTAGAGAAATTAGGAGAACGATTCAATGTCACCTGGGTAGTTAGAGGCACAAGTAGAATTAGAACTTAGATCCTTTGACCACCAAATCCAGCATACTTTCCATTATATTGCATTTTATAACAATAATGAATCATTGTTTAGTTTATCTTAAAATAAAGGGAGCAAAGTATGGCAGAAAGAGCACGACACTTGGATGTAGCATTCAAACTCGGATTCTCCTAACTCTGACGCTAATTAACTGTGCAATCCTGGACAAATCACTTAACAGTTCTGAGCTTAAGTTTCCTCATCTGAAAAACTTCACAGGGCTCTTGTGGAGATAAAAGGAGAATGTAATGTGGAACATTTTGCAAAGCCTTAGAATGATACAGAGCTATTTTTTAAAACCACCAAACTATACTTGCAAAACTAACCGATTAAATATATTTAATGATTTTGCTAAATTAACACATTTTTATTTATATTTCTGGGGCTTTTTATATCACCATAGCTTCTCCCAGTATCTTTCCTCAACTCCCAGAAAGCCATTCCATATTTAAATAATATGTTTAAAGAAAAAAATGATAACAGTAATAAGGGGAAAAAAAGGTCAGCAAACCAATCCATACATTGGAAAAGTCTAAAAATACATGCAATGCACCACTTCCATGCTTGTCTTACCTCTGCAAAGGAGTGGAATGAGGAAGGTGGGTGTAATATTAATTAAGGTGGGACTTTTTTACTGCTTTCTCTTTGAGAATGCTAAAGTAATCAAGTGCCTTTGATTAAGTCTAGGTACTAAGCCCCAGGCCCACACCCTTTTGCTGATTAGATGTGAAGCCTTTGGGGCCCTAAGAAGGGTATATAAACTCAGAGGTTAGCAATTTGTTTGGGGGTCTCACTCACTGGAAGAGTGTGGGTATGGAGACTCTGAGTGGCCACTGGAGCCCCCAGCTTTGACCAAAAAAAACCCAGATGTGGGTGCTTCTCTTTTTGGTAACTATGTATGTGATGTCTTGATCAGACAAAGCCTGTCTATTGAATTGTGTTATTTGCTCTGTTTATATTGTCTTTGTAATTTCTGTTTGTATTTGCTCTGAAGTTCAGGGTGCTGGCTTTTCCCCCTGAACTAAGTGAATGATATATGCATGTTTAACTAAAGTAAGATGGTTAACCCCTTAAAGTTGCTTTCCTTAGAAAAGCTGATCAAGAACCTGTGTTGGCAGCCCTTCTGTGTTCTGGTGTTATTGGTTTTACACAGCTACAGTAGCTGCTAGCAACATTGTTGTTACATTGGGGGAGGGAGACATCTCATAGCTCTTCTTTTGGGGCCAGGTTTGTACTTTGTAATTTAGTTAATACTTAGTTTTGATTGTTTGGTGGTTCTTTTCACTTATATTTGTCATTTGTCATTTTGTGCTTCTTTTTCTTGACTCTGGGGACTTCACTCTGCATCAGATCATGTAAATCTTCTCATGCTTCTCTCCATTCATCATATTCATGGTTTCTATTTCGCCATATTCACATACCATACATTGCTTAGCCATTCCTCAATCAATGGGCACCAACTTTGTTTCCAATTCTTTGCTAATGTTTGGTGATTTTTCACCAAAAAAAGGATGTATTTTTAAAACACTATTATATCTTAGAGGAAAATCTAATATTGAGCAGAGTATAAAATGGCAAATATTTACTGAGTGCCTACTATATGCATAGTACTGCTCAAATGTGCAGTTTAATTCTGCCATGTAATTTTAAAACTTCAAAAATATATAACACCCGATCCCTCTCCCCTCAAGTTTACAGTTTAGTTGGGCAAATACAACAACAATGTGAAAATATACCTAAGAATGCAATACCAGAAAAGTGCCAACTGATAGTATGGACAATAAATGCCAAGGTACCATAAGGAGCGAAAAATCATTAGGAATTGTCAGGGTGAGGAGAAAAAGAGGACTTAGGAAAGACTTTGCACAGAGGCAGTAAGACAACCTTGGTGCTGAGGATAATAAGCAGAAGGGAAAGAGGAAGAACATCCATTTGAGGCAGAGAGAATGACATAAGCAAATACAGAGGCAGGAACATGCCCCACATGATCTGGGGTCACTGAATGTCCTCAATGGAGGGCGCTTAAACCCCTTGGCAACAAGGTTCCCAAATATTACTCCAGCCTTATTTCACATTATTCCCCTTTATACATTCCCTGTTGCAAGAAAACTGCAGTGTTCTCTGAATATGATAATTTATCCCATCTTTACACCTTTGTTTAGGTACACAGGTGGTCCCCCCTAGTGAGAGTGAGTCCTCTCCTTACCTACCTTCAGCGCTCAGCTGAAATGCCATTCCGACATGAGGCCTTTTCTGAATTCTAACCCACCAAGTTGTAAACATTCTCTCTTTCTTAAAATCACTTTGCATGATTTTATATTTACTTAATTGTGTTATATGTTATGTATCTCCTTATTGCCATGACATGGGGGAAGGAAGAATGGAATAAGCATTTATATAGCAACTACTACATGGCAGTCCTCTGTGCTAAAGGCCTTGAAAATATTACCCCACTATAATTTCTAGCTGCATCCAGAGAAAGAACTGATAAATAAAAGTATGTACAGAATGATTTTATATATGTGTATATATATATATATATATGTGTGTGTGTGTGTGTGTGTATACGCATACATATATATAGTGTGTGTATATGTGTGTGTATATACATATATACACATACATGTATATATGCATACATATATATAGTGTGTGTATATGTGTGTATACATATATACACATACATGTATATATGCATATAGGTATGCGTATATGTACGTATACACACATACTTGTGCTTAATGGTAACTATCTTGGGGGGAGGCAGGGAAGGGAAAAAGTCACATGATAATTTTATTATATATTTAAAAGGAATAGGAAATTATACATAATACATCTGCAGTTTCACATATAATCATTTTTTTATTCTATTATGTAAACACTTGTTTTATTTCTTAAGTTCAGAATAAAATAATTTTTTTAAAATAATACTAATGTCTTATGACACGGTAGAAAGAACAACGGCATTGGAGGAACCAATCGCACCTTGACCACTTATTAATCATATATAACCTTAGACAATTCAGTAAACCTTGCTGAGGTTCAGTTTTCTCATCTGGAAAACGAGAGGGTTATAGTAAGTGGACTCTAAGGTCCCCTTCACCTTTAAATCTCTGATTCTATGATTCCCTGAGAGCCCTAAAGAAGATATGTTATTTGGGATCGAGACTATTTCAGTTTTTGTCTTTGTATCTTTAGTACTTAGCACAATGCCTCCCAGGTAATAAGCATTTAATAAATGTTTGTTGAATTAAGTTAAATCTTAGCAGGAGAAGAATGCAAGGGGAGCAGTGGGGTGAAGATACAAGGAGGGACTTAGAGATAGGTTGGGGCCACTTCATGTCAAGGAGACGGAAGACGCTTGAGATCACTGAGCAAGAGAGTAAAGGAATGAAAGTAGTGTTCAAGAAACAATCTGGTAGTGTTGCATGTTAGATGCACTGGGGTGGGAGAGGACTACTCACTAGGATGTTTTCTGCTACTTTAGGTAACCTGAGCAATTATAGTTATCAAAAAAGGTTAATACCAATTCTCAGAGGAATCATGTGTTATTAGCCAAAATAATCCTTCTCTTCTCAGGTTTTCCCATACAAGAGAAAACCACAGGAGCTTGGAGACCTTTGAAAAACAGCATGCCTTTCCTCTGTAGCTTCAAACACTATCTTGAAAGGGAGAACAGTTGGAGCTAATGATTAGGCCTCACTTACAACTGCTGGTAAGATGGATGTGCCAGTTTCAGTAGGTGCCCAAACTTGTAGCCAAGGCACTTCCTGCAGTCTCATGTTCTCTACTGATTTTTGAAGCCCCCTGCTGATCCTGAAAGCAATATTCCTGAGGAAAAAGTTCTAAGCTAGGAGACTTAAAAATGTGCTTATTTCCTCCTAGGCAGATAATGCCATGAAAAGGCAAATGTGAGACTCTGAGTGATCCAGGACCAGCTAAGGAGCAAGTAGACCTATCCCAAAGCACAACAGACAGGTGGAGGAAAGAGGCAGATGATGAACACAGGTATAGGTATAGTTACAGGTTACAGGACCATATAGTGCAGCACTAACACAAAGAGTGTTAGCATGATCTAGTATGGAATAATCAGTTACAAATTAAGGTTGGACTTTTTTTCTTGGAAAATATCACAGAAAATTGGATTTTATAAATCCAGAGGCCTTTAGCAAGGAAAAAAGTAAGCAACAACAATAACAAAAACAATTAATCCTCATAGTCACTTGATTATAGGCTATCCCTGGATATAGGTTATACTTCTAAAATGAAATCTTTGAAATCAAGGAAAACATATAAGTACAGGCAAAAAAATTACTACATTAAAATATTGAAAAGGTTTTTTTAACCTTCGTTTACTTCCAAATTAAGTTTTAATTATATTTTATTGCTTTTTTAATCTTCACTTTTGAGTATTTTATTACTAAGAGTGCAAGCACAACCAACATTCAGATTTTGCCTAAGTTAGATGGTTGGGAGAGGGGGGGATGGGCAAGGGATGTAACCGATATTGACATACTTGAGAACAGGTTTTGGAACATCACAGAATCACAAATTTGGATCTGGATGAGACCCCAAATTTCAATAAATCCAAATGCCCCATTCTTCCAGAAGGGGTAACTAAGTCTCAGATGTTAAGTGAGGGGAAGAGCAGCAAAATTGAGGTTTGAACCCAAGTCCCTTAACTCCAAATCCAAATTTTTTAGTAAAATGCTACAAAAAATTTAAAGTGAGATGGAATTAAGATAAGCATTATGACCATTTTACAAACTGATCACCCCTCTTAGTTAGGATTTCTCAGAGATATCCAAGGACATAGAGTCCAACAGGAGGAGCACAAAGTGGTTAGGTCATTGTGTAAAACAGGGGCATCATTGTTCTACTGTTCAGTAAAACAAGATGGCCAGTACAAAGCAATGTGTGCCATCATGCCAAGAGAGTCACAGTCAGGCCCAAAGATGACTAGTTGGGTAGCAAGATACATAGAAGAGGCGCTTAAGTGAAGGTAATTTGTTTGTGTTATGTAAATTGATTTTAATTTGTGACATTTTTTAAAAGCAATTGTTTATAAGATGTTGCATTTGTACTTATGTCATTTCAACTTCATTCTGAATGAAGTAGAAAAGTGACTGTTCACAGACTGCAGTGATGTGGGTGAGTATTGCTGCTTCGGCATGTCGAGTTGCTACCATGAAGAACGGATGAGGCAGATTTTTTGTTTCTCATGATGCATGTTTCTGTATTTTAATGATTCGTTGGATAGCTAAAATTACAAGATACTAGAATTTATATAAATGCGTACAGATTGTTTTACAACAAAATTAGTTATGACTTGGTCCAAGTGTTCAGCAACTGAGGCTTTAAGTCTGCCTATACATCCGAGGATGATAGGTAACACTGTTGTGTTCAACCATTTCAGTGGTATCCGACTCCTCCTGACCTTATTTGGGGTTTTCTTGTCAAAAGTACTACAGTAGTTTGCCATTTCCTTCTCCAGCTCATTTTACAGAAGAAGAAATAGAGGCAAACTGGGTTAAGTGACTTGCCCTGGGTCAAATAGCTGAGGCTGGATTTGAACTCAGGTCTTCCTGACTTCAGGCCTGGCACTTTATCCACTGTACCACCTAGCTGCCCACAGATAAATACATAAGTACAAATTCCTAAAAAAAACAAACTTGGCAGTTAATAACTCATTATAAGCATTTATAATAGCTTATAATAGTTATTTTATAATTTCCTGTATCAGTGTTTTTAAATTAAACATTTTACAGTTGTTTTTAAAAAGTATTCAGAGGGAAAAGAGAGATAAGAGTTATCAACTCCAAATTCAGTTTTCTTTCACTAAAACAAAAGGCTCATTTTATGGATTTTAATATACTAATAAAGTTAGGTGGCTCAGTGGATAGAGCACTGGGCTTGTAATCAGGAAGGCTCATCTTCCTGAGTTCAAATATGCCCTCAGAAACTTTGGTCAAGTCACTTACCCTATCTGCCTCAGTTTCCTCATCTGTAACATAAACTGAAGAGGAAAACGCCAAACCACGCCAATACTTTTGCCAAGAAAACTCTAAATGAGGACACAAAGAGTTGGAAATGACTGAAAAACAACTAAAAAAATCATCAAAATAGAAAAATCTAAAGCCAGAAGCAATAGTTAATTATGAGGGCAGGTTTTTACTCATTAAGCATTAGAATCTAAGAATTAGATGTAGATGTGGCATTCATAAAGTTCAATCTCCTGAACTGGGCACACTGGATAGAGCACTGGGCTCAGAGTTAGGAAGACCACCAGAGTTCAAATTCAATTTCAGACACTTAATAGCCATGTGATGCTGGAAAAGTCTCTTAACCTTTGTCTGCCTGTTTCCTCAACTGTAAAATGGGATTATAGCACCTATCTCCCAAAGTTATTGAGGTTCAAATGAGATAATAATTGTAAAGTACTTATCACTGTGCCTGGCACGTAAGTAGGCACTTAATGTTTATTTGTTTCTTTCCTTCCTTTAATAGAGAAGGGAGTAGAGTTCCAGTGACTTGCTCAAAGTGACAGAACTAGAGAAAGAGCTAGGACCAGAACCCAGGTCTCCTGACTAATAGCAGAGTGATCTTTCCATCAAAATGAACTGCTTCCGTATTATTTTCAACACCACAGAAATCAAGAAAACTGACTATGTTTTCAACATTTTCAGTTAAAATACCTAAAGAAACTCCCAAATTAGCTACAAACATGCCTTCCTTGGGGACTGGGGGCTAGAAATATAAAACTAACTCCGTCAAAAATGTTGATTGTAACCCTCCAATGTCAACAGGAATCTCAAAGGAGGAGTTCTCACTGTGGAAAAAAAAATTAAGTACTCATTCCTTGATCCTAATTATTCTCATAGAAGAAGAAAGCATCATACCTGCATAATGTACTGGGATTTCTATCTTTGGCCCAATGACATAGTGACCTTCCTCTAGGCTATGTGCAGTGATGGTTGTCCACTGACGGCAGGAATGAATCAGAAGGCAGTCATTCTCTCGAAGACCTTCCACAGATTCTCCTAGAAAAGAGCATTTTATGTCAGATGCAGAGAACTAACAGTCGTTCAGTTCTACATTTTATAGTAAAATCTCACTAATGAGAACTTAATTTAATTCAGATTTCGATCATTTGAAACCTTACCAGGTCTGAAGTTTATCCCCTTTGTGTTATGGAGAAAAAATTAGCTTTGAAAATTATCAGTCAAGACTATAAAGGATATATTTGTTCTACTTGAAAACACGCCTTACTTTAGAACAGAAGCATTAAACTCCTGAGTGCTCCCCAAACCAGACTGAAATGTCCTTGGGAAATATTTAACAAAATAAATAAAAAATAAAATACAACACAGGTAATGTTAATATGTGGTTTTCTATGTCAACACGAAGCTGCTTTTATGTAAAGGTTTGAACACCCCATTTTTATTAGAGTTTTGAACTGGCACACTGCTTATTTCCAAATTAATTCTAATTACAATTAAACATATATTCCTTGAAAAGAAAGCCTGTCTCCTCTTCGCTTTACTCTTACCTGACCAAAAGGAGGGTGTGTGTATACACACATACATATATATATGTATATGTATACACACACATATATATATATACATGTGTGTGTATATATAACATAATATATGTGTATATATATGTATGTAGTCTATATTCTTGAAATCATAAATCTATATGAAAATATTTTTATTTATTCTGACTGGGTCCAACCAGGATTCACAGGATTTAGAGAGAAAATTTAGAGATCATCTATTGTCTAAAACCTCCTGTTTTTACAGATGGGGAAACTGCAGCTATAAAATGATTTGCCCACAAAAGCAGCAGGGAGAAAATTTGAACTCTAGTTGTCTGATTGCACATGATGATACCCTAACAACTGCCCTCCCCACCCAAATCACTCCGTTTATTTCACTTCACATTTCAATATGTTCAATAGAAATCTTAACATTCTCCTCCAAACCAACCTTCCCTATTTCTATTGAAAATACCACCATCCTTCCAGTCACCCAGGTTCATAACCTTGGAATCATGAGCATTTCTGCCCTACTTAGGAATCCCTCCCTTTTCCTCTGCTCACACAGAAACTACTCTGGTTCAGGCTCTCCTCACCTCACACCTACACCAGCATAATGACCACTGAAATGGTTTCTAGTTCCCCTGCTCTCTAATCC
The DNA here is from genome assembly GCF_011100635.1 of Trichosurus vulpecula. Lineage (NCBI taxonomy): Eukaryota > Metazoa > Chordata > Mammalia > Diprotodontia > Phalangeridae > Trichosurus > Trichosurus vulpecula. Next base: position 255,381,737 of record NC_050573.1, read on the forward strand.
ATCCCCTAAAAAGCTGCCAAAAGCACAGACACAATTACATCACTCCCCATTCAAAAAATTTGCAGTGGTTTTCTCTTATTCTCTGGAAAAGAGAAACTTATAATTCCTCTGTTCAACATTTAAGTTCTCTACAATCTGCCTCCCACTAAATATTTCCAGACTCTTCACATTATTCCTCTTTATGTACTCTAGATTCCACACAAAATGACTTACTATTTCCCAATTCCTAATTCCATTTCCTGCCCTTTTGCCATTCTGCTTTTAAATTTAATTTTTTTCAATGAATGAAAACATGCCTTTTCTCCCTCCCACTACCTGAGAAATGAAGAAAAATAAAATCCTGCTACAAACACATATAGCTAAAATAAATTACTTCACTGGCAAGCTTTCTGTCTCTCTCTCTCCCCATATGTATGTATATATATACATATGCATACATATATGTATACATATGCACATGTACATATATATGTGTATGCATGTAAATATCTCAACCTGTGCTCTGAGTCTATCATCTCTCTATCAGGAGGAGGTGGGTTACTTGTTCCTCTTACAGGCTCTCCCCTAGTCTTGGTAAGAGAGATGTCCTTCTCACCTCTGCCTCTTAGAATCCCCAGATGCCTTCCAGGCTCAGCTCAGGTACCACTTTCCTCCATTTAACCTTTGTTGTATCCAATCTGATCAAATAGACATTTATTAAGCATCTACTATGTGCCAGGCCCCTCCTGGACTATTACCTTGTTGTGGCGGGATGGGCTCGTGCATATCAATGAAACCATGAGTTATGCCATTCTGGGTTATCCAGGATGGATAGGTCATAGTGGAGAGTTTTGAAAAAAGGTAATCCACTAAAGAAAGAAATGGCAAACCACTCCAGGATCTCTGCCAAGAAAACCCCATGGAAAGTGGTACAGGGAGTCACAAAGAGTCGACACAACCGAACAACAAAAACAACAGATGTGCGAGCACTATGGATACAAAGCACTGACGATACAAAAAGAGTAAAAATAATATCCCTAACTTCAAAGAGCTTACAATCTCATGGGGGAGACAACATGCAAAGAAATATATACAAAGCAAGCTACAGACAGAATAAACAGGAAATGATTACGAGAGGGAAAGCACTGGAATTAAGAGGGGTTGGGGAAGGCTTCCTGTAGAAGGTGTGATTTTAGTTGGGACTTTAAGGAAGTCAGGAAGGTCATCAGAAAGAGCAGAAGGGAGAGTGTTCCAGGCATAGTGGACAGCCAGAAAAAATGCCTGGAGTCATTCTCTCCCTCATCAGATTAATTTTGATTTCAACAGATAAATTCAGATAAATTTATTTAGCAGTGCATCTGTTGTATCCCAATAGTAAAATTTATGTCTCTGGAAGGCAGGTATTCCTTCATATTTTTCTCTGGGTTCTCAGAGCCTAGCACAGCCCATATTAGGCACCTACTAATTATTTGTTGAATTGAATGAACTATGAAGTTACTTTGCACTACATTGTCTTCTCCACTATAATTAGATAATGCATATAAAGAGCTTTGTAAACCTTCAGGCATTATATAATGTTATGAGCTATCATTAATTATTATTAACCACTTTTACTAAATGCCAACAGTTTTTTTTTAATCAATGGTCAAAAATGTTTTTAAAAAGAGTCAAGAACACAGTCCCTGCTGTTTAAAAATATTCTGAAATATCTACTCCATTAATGTTTATATCTAAATATTTAAAAATTATGTCTAGAGAAGACAAATTATCTTACATAGCAACTGTCAACTTTCTTTACAAAGGTTTTAAATTGAGCTTTTTCATGGTCTTATCTTTTTTTCACTGTGGAAAAGATCAACATATGTAGAGTCTGAGGACCTGGGTTCAAATCCTTCCTATAAAACTTATTAACTGCATGAACTTGGGTAACTCCCTTAACATCTCTGGGCCTCAGTTTCTTCATCTGTAAAATGAGAGGGTTCGACTAGATGACCGGTGAGGTCCTTTCCAGCTCTAGGTTTCTGATCCTGTGAAGTGGTCTGGGCATAACAACTAGAGTGCCAGGCCTGTAGTGAGGAAAACCTGAGTTCAAATCCAACTTCAGACATGTAATAGCCAAGTCACTTAACCCTGTTTGCCTCAGTTTCCTCATCTGTAAAATGAGCTAGAGAAGGAAATGGCAAACCACTCCAGTATCTTTGCCAGGAAAACCCCAAATGGAATCAAGAGTCCAGCACAACCAAAAAGTGACTGAATGAGAAGCTGTTGATACTTACACAGGCACACACATACACACACAGAGATATGAAGAATAATATTATTATCAACTGATTTATCAATGCAAAAATAGCCAAGAAAGCAAAAACCCATCTTATCTTTTCTCCAAGCCAGATATATATTCTACAACAGAGTTCATTGATTTTTGAAAAAGCAACCTTAAAAAGGGCTTGGCAGCCCGGAGGTACCAGTCTTCCCTGAACACACCCTACACCGCATTTTCAGGGCTGCTTTCCACCTTTGGTATCTACATGATCGACCTAACTCTCCTGATAAACCCTTTTTTGGCTTACAGACTAAATAAAGTTGAAGGTAACAGAGGGGTCTCAAACCTGTCAGTGAGTTGGGGTGGGGGGATGTCTACCCCAAGTACGTGAAGATTTCCCCTAACAGAATGAGCAGATGAAAACAATTTGTTCCAATGGCCATGAAAGTACAGGTTTTGCAACCAAAACTAATCTAGTCAACAAGCTTGTATGCCTACCAAAAGGAGTGAATGACAGGCTCATGGCAATGCAATTGCTACTTGCAAGAATATGCCATCTCACCATCATCAGTGCCTATGCTCCCACCACGACAAACCCTGATGAGGTCAAACATTTTATGAAGACCTGGAGACCCTTATCATCAATGTGCTGAAAAAAGACAAGCTTATAATTCTGGGTGACTTTAATGCTAGAGTAGGCTCAGACTACCAGACGTAGCTGGGAGTCCTTGAGAGGAATGGAGTTGGAAACAAAAATAGGTCACTTACTACTGAAGATTTGTGCATCTCATGACCTTCTCATCATCAACACTGTCTTACATTTACCTAAACACAGTAAAACTTCATGGATGCACCCTTGCAGCAAACATTGGCACTTAATAGGCTATGTGATTGTAAGAAGAAGAGACAAACAGGATGTGAAAATGACAAAGGCAATTGTGTGGTACAGAATGCTGGACTGATCACAAAATTATCCTAAGCTAAATATTCACATTCAACAAAAGTGGTGGTCCCAAGGCAAAAGGACTACCATAAAACTTAACTGTCAACAGATTAGAGAGCTTTTCCAAGTAGGAACAGTTTCTTGCTAACTTGGAGGGAAAGTTGAGGCAACGCACGGTTGGCAACAGTGGAGCAAAAAAGGAGCGGGCAGCTTTCAGAGATTTGGTGTATAGCACTGCATTTGCTCATCTGGGTCAGAACACTCACAAACATCAAGCCTGGGTTGACAAAAAAGATGGGGAAATTCAGAAGTTGCTAAATGAAAAACAAGAACTCCATAGGGTTTACCAGCAGGACAGTTCATCCACCTCTAAGAAGGTAATATTTATAACTCTATCAAAAGTAAAGTACCAGCAAAGCTTAGAGAGATGAAGGATTCTTGGTTCAGTAAGAAGGAAGATTAAATTCAGTTTTATGCTAATAGTAACAATCCAAAACACTTTTATACTGCCTTGAAGGTTATTTATGGGCCAAAGACCTATAGTGCATTTCAAGTAGTCAGTGCTGATGGAGCCACATTGATTAGTGATAAGGACATGATCCTGGAGAGATGGGCTAAACACTTCTATAGTGTTCTCAACAGACCATCGTCAATCAATGCTGAAGCCACTGACCATTTACCTCAGGTTGAAATCAATCCCTCTCTAGACAAATTTCCAACTGAAGAAGAGGTTTTGAATGCCATTGGGCTCCTCTTCTGTAGCAAGGCACCTGGTGCTGCTTCTATGCCAGCTGAGACTTACAAGGTTCCATTGCTTATACAAAAGCTGACTGAAATTTTCCAGGTTACATAGCAAGACGAGGTTATCCCTCAGGAGTTCAAGGATGCCTCCATCGTCCATCTCTATAAAGGTAAAGGAAACAGATTGTCCTGTGACAATCACGGCAGGAGTGGGGGAGGTGGGGATGTGGTATCTCTCTCTTAGTCATTGCTGGCAAGATTCTTGCCGGATCCCTCCTTAATAGGCTGTCTCCTTACCTGAGAGCCAGTGTGGCTTAAGAAAGGGCTGAGAATGGTTGATAAGTGTGTTTGCTGCACAACTCCAGAAGAAATGCCAAGAGCAGAACAGCTGTCTGTACACAATGTTTGCAGATCTGACCAAGTCCTTTGATACTGTCAGTCATGAGGGATTATGAAAGTTATGTCAAAATTCAGTTGCCCAGAGAAGTTCATCATACATAGTATCGTACTTCAATTTCACAAAAGCATGCTTGCCCAGGCTCAGGATAATGGGACAATGCTCTCATGCCTTCCCAGTCACCAATGGATTGGAACAAGGCTGTGTGCTTGCTCCCATGCTTTTTAGCATGAGGTTTTCAGCCATGCCGTCAAATGCCTTCGATGAGGACAAATATGGCATCAAGATCAGCTACCACACTGATGGTAAATTCTTCAATTTGAAAAGGATACATGCTAAGACCAAAGTTTCTGAAGCTGAAATAAAATGAAATATGGATCAATTCTCTGCTGCTTATGCTAATTTTGGCCTAACAATTAACACCAAGAACACAGGTGCTCCATCAGCCAGCACTACACACTATCTATATGTGGAACCATCGGTTACAGCAAATGGAGAAGTTTTGAATAATGTGGATGAGTTCCCTTACCTTGGCAGTATACTTTCCAGGGATGTATGCATTCATAATGAGGTTGACACATGCATTGCCAGAGCTAGCTTAGTGTTTGGGAGGCTTTGAAGGAAAGTGTGGGAGAGAAAAAGTATTAGAGAGAAAAGGTATTAGACTGACTACCAAAACTGAAGGTCTACAGAGCTGTTGTGCTGACCTCGCTGTTGTATGCCTGTGAAACCTGGACAGTCTACTAGAGCCCTGACAGGAAACTGAACTGCTTCCATTTGAATTGTCTTTGAATTGTCTGAAGATCACCTGGCAAGATAAGACACTAGACACTGAGGTCCTTTCTCAAACTAAACTGCCACATATTCAAACTCTATTGCAGAGACTCTAATGGGCTGGTCACAATATTCGAATGCCCAATGTAAGTGTGCCTAAAGGACTATTTTATGGAGAACTCACACAGGGCAAGCACTCACATGGTGGTCAGAAAAAGCCATATAAGCACACTTCCAAGGATTCTCTTAAGAACTTTGGAATTGATTGCATGACATGGGAGACACTGGCACAGAACTGCTCAGTATGGTGTACCCTCAGAGAAGGTGCTGTGTTCTGTGAGCAAAGCAGAACTGAAGTAGCTCAAAAGAAATGTGAGATGTTCAAATTTAAAGAATCCACTCCAAATGTTCATATGGACTATTTGTGTCCAACCTGTGGTAGAGCATTCCAAGCTTGTATTGGTCTGCCATAGTCAGATACACTGTAACTTGATTCTAACATAGTGGTGTCATTTTGTTCCTCTTTGAGAATAAAGGACAACAACCATCATGGAGTTTTAAAATAGCAGTGAAAAATTTAAAACATTAATAGTTTTATACACTTTTAAATGAGGGAGTGAGAAAATGAAAATAGACTCTCAACTATCTAAAGAAATTTTACAACTCTAAGAGCTCTCTAACCCTTTGGAGAAGAGAGACCACTCCAAGAAACAAGATCCAATGGCCCATTATGTTTAAGATTCCTGAAAAATGCTGAGCTTGACAGACACTCATTTATATAAGCAAATGCTCATTTATATAAATAAAAGAAATACTTATTTTAAAAACCACTGTACCAAAAATTACCTTAATTTTGTTTCACAGTATGCTCCAAAGACCATGTATGTGAAGGATTATTTAACAGAGGTAAAGAAAACAAAAGTTTAATGTCAAAAGTTTCTGCCATCTGGGCTATAATTACCTTCACTAAGAAGATGCCAAATAACCTCCACTAAACCTTGATAAAGAAAGTAACTAACACCTGTCAGAGGAGCTCACAAATTCATCTTTTATAGGTGATATTCTCAGGAGAGAGTGACAGTCTCAACAGTAATCACCCAAAGATGAGATTTTCAAGAAATGTTTTAATATCATTATTTTAAGAAATTTAATTATACTTTAAATCAAGGTTTCTTACCATGGGGTCTATGACCTTTTAAAGTGTTTTGATATATCTATTTTAATATAATTGCTTTCCTTCATAATCCTATGTATTTTATTTTCATGTATTTTAATATATTATTCTGAGAAGGAGTCCACAGACTTCATTAGACTGCCAAGGAAGCCTATGATGGGGGAAAAAAGGTTAAGAACTATTGCTTTAAATAATTAGTTCCCTTGAGGCATTTAAAGAGGTGAACAGCCTCTTTAAATATTATTGGAAAGTGGAAAATGTTACTGTGATGTAAATAAGCTATTCCAATAGAGCAGCTTTGTTCATTTGGATCATTTTATGTTGTGAGTTTTCTTTCAGTAAGTCTGTGCACCCGTCTGTGTGTGTATGTATGTTGGGAAAGGTGGAGGAGTTTATACAATGTGTGCAAAGTCTCATATGAATATAATCAACTTAATGAAATGATATAGCAAAACATTAACTGCAGCCTACGTTTTCTTCCATCTAACAATGATTTTAGGATACCTCTCTCCTTGGTCTACCATTCATCCTTTGCCATTGAGATTACAATGTCATGGTTTTGGAGTTGGACAGGTCCTCAGAGGTCATGTAGTCCAAAGTCATAATTTTACAGGTAAAGAAACTGAGAGACGACATAGTAGATACTGGACTCAGTGTTGGGAGGATCTCTCTCTCTCTCTCTCTCTCTCTCTCTCTCTCTCTCACACACACACACACACACACACACACACACACACACACACAACCACTGAGGGAATTTGTTTTCCATGACTATGCATCTTTGTCTTGAGGGATTTGTTTTCCTTTTCTCTTTTAATAGGGTGGAGGGTGAGAAGGAAAAAAAAAAGATATCTTTTTTTTTTTTAATATGAAGGTGAGGGTATGCTGCAGATGTGGAATGTTGCATGAACTCTCTCAGATGAAGTCATCATAATATCAAATTTACATCATTTTATTTTGTTGCAAGATACTTCTCATGGAGTGGGCCTGAACTGTAAATGTTTGCAATGTAAAAATAAAACATGTCTATAATACTTTCTAAAGAAGAAGAAAACTTTAGCATACAATGTCAGATACCAATATTTTAATAATAGTTACTACTAAGTGGCTCGCCCAAGGCCATAAAAGTGGTAAATGGCAAATGTAGCGTTTGAACCCAGGTCCTTTGATTCCAAATCCATCACTCTTCCAACTATATTGTGCTGCCAATACATGGCAGACATGTTCGCACAGACTAAAAGATTCCCCTTAATAGCATAACCATGGTGCACAGTAATCACAAATTAAATCTTCTGCAAAAGAAATCACATAGTGCAATTCAGAATTCAATATAAATGAATTTTTCATTATTTCTGCCACTGTTTCAAAATGGATCCAAGCTCCATTAGCAAGGAGCATGAATGACTGGTTATAGAAATGTCCCTGATCCTTCTCTTTAAAGTTAAAAACAAGAAAAATGTTCACAGGACAACTCTCTCTTAATTCTATACAATAAATGGGACCCTAGAAAGGTATACAAAGGTGAATTTCCATTAAAAAAATGGAATCTTCATTAGGTCCCACTAATCACTAAAGCAATGTCAGAGGCTCTCACAAGAAAAGCTGTGCAAATCAAGCAGATGACCGATGAGGAAGTGATGTTTCACTTTCTCATGTCTTTGCTGTGGACCAATTATTAAGTTAATCTGATTCCTAAAGCAGAGCCTGTATCAGGCCCATTCTTAAACTATTCAAAAAGACTAAGCCCTTGATACTGAAATAAAGATCAGGCATGCTTGGTGAGTCATCTTTGTATTCTGGCCACTTAAGGAAGAAGGTGTATGTGATTTAAGACTCAAAAACCAAACCCGCAAACATGGACAAGCTCTGAGCTTTGTTCTATGGCCCCATCTACTTAAGAATAAACTGGGGAGGGTAACTTTCAAGATCTACATGTGATTCTTCAAGAATGTTAATACTCTGCCTCTACTTAAAAAATATTTTATTGATGTCTTTGTTTATGCCACAGTTATTTTCCAATATATCCTTGGCCTCAACTGCAAATCCTCCCTTGTAAAAAAGAAAAACAGTTAAGTAAACCAGATGGACAAAGTAATCTCATTGGGCAATCTATGCAATACTCTGCAACCACAGTCCCCCAAGTCTAGCAAAAGTATCTTCAACACTTCGTTATACAAAACATGTATCTCTAGACTAAATAAAATGAGGATAGTAACTTCATTGCTCAGGCATCTTTCAGTTGTGTCCGAATATCTGTGACCCCATTTGGGATTTTCTTGACAAAGATTCTAGAGTGGTTTGCCATTTCCTTCTTCAGCTCATTTTACAGATGAGGAAACTGAGACAAACAGGGTTAAGTGACTTGTCCAGGGTCATACAGCTAGTAAGTGTCTGAAGCCAGATTTGAACTCAGGAAGATGTCTTTCTGACTCTAGTCTATTGACTGCACCATCTAGCTGCCCCAAGTCAGGGAGACTCAAGTTCAAATCTTAACACAAACACTTACTAGCTGTGTGACCCTGGGATAGCCACTTGACCTCTATTTGCCTAAATTTCCTCACCTATAAAATGAGAATAATAGTAGCACCTACCTCCTAGGGTTATAAAAAGCAAATTAGATAATAAAATAATAAAATATACTATAATATTACACTTTATAAACCTTAAAGCATTATATAAATGCTGACTATTAAAATGATTATTATTGTCTGATCTATTATAATTCTTAGTTCAATACTTAAAAAAAGAAATGTCATAATGGGGACAATTTCAGGCCTTTCACACTAATGGCATATATATATATAAGGATCTCAAGGTTCTTTCTACTTCACAACTAGGGATTTGAGCAAAACTATGGTGGCTTCATTGAATTCTTCCTGAAGTCATATGAGGATCCTTGTTTTTCCACGGGTGTGGGTTTTCCCTTCGATTTGACCATCACAACTCCTTTACCACTTCATGGGTGACTTCAGAGATTTTGATGGGACCCAAAATTTTATTATCCTATTTGGGGACCCTATTTGTCCCAGGTTTGATACTGGGACAAAATGAGGTACTTACAGGTCACTGAACAGTTAGCAGTTAACAAAGGGAGTCTCCTTATTCTAAACATTAAAAAAAAAGATATATAATAGTAGTTTGCTCCAAAAGAGATGCCCCAGACACATTTATTTCCAAATGGAAACATGTATAATCAGCAGGGCAGGGTATGGTGACCCTGTACTCTTGTCTTGGGATTTCCACCAAATCCAGTGGGCGAGTACTAATCCCATGTTGGTGGAGCAGTTCATATTCCTACATGATCAGGAATCCACCTTTAACAAAGCCAGAAGCTATCAGGAATCAAGGCAGGCAAAGCTTAAGTCTTGCTCCACAGCCAATCCAGTGAAGAACTTCTCCAAACTTAGCTAGACTGGTGTTTGGACAAAAGATAAGGAACTTTACCATTATCATGACAACTTTTTAGAGTTTTAGGCCTAAGCTGGGCCCAGCAGCCTTTAAAAAACAAGTTTCCCCTTCAAAAGCAGGAGTGGGAATCACAGTAAGATTTCAGGATGGATTACAAACTATATAGTCAGGAGATAACAAAAACAGGGGGAAGAACAGAGAAGAAAATGAGATGAGAGTGTAACCTTCTAAAAGCACAGAAGGGATCATGGCCTTTAAATCTGATGTGCCATGGGAAGCCAAGAAGAGATTCTGAAAAGAGAATAATAAGGGGAAAATAATTTTGACAACAGTATTCTGAGTCAACTAATTAGAGGGAAGGTATTAAAGGGGCCAGGATGAAGAGTTTCAGGAAACGATCAAAGCACCAATAATGGCTTTAACATTAGTGGACACGAAAAAAAAGCATAAGCTCTTGGGAAGGAAGTGAGATCACCTGGTTGGCAGGGATTGAAATTTTTTTAAAAGAGAGAGAGAAGAATATGTTTTTGGTCTTTTGGTTGAGCTGACAAAAAAAAGTATCCTGCAAGCTGAACTAAAGTTTATATAGGACTGGTAGGGGTGAAAAGAAAAAACCTAAAAGCACAATTTTGATAATCTTTCAAATGAAGAAGATAAACCAAAGGACAGGTAAACACCTCCTGAAAAGAGTATAGGGAAATGAGAATAAAGCTTATAGGGCAATCTACAGTGAATGATAGAGAAGGAGCCTCAAAGCTGAGCAAGCACAATGCATCATTCTCATATCCCAATAAAGCACCTAAGATAATGCTGACGCACATCAAAAATGACAGAAAGACTCATCATATACATTTACCTCAATTTCTACATTCAGCCAGTTCAACTCTGAAGCAAAGAGCTCTGACTCACCAATTTAATGCATGCTAGGGCATTCCACAGTGAATTAAAAGGGAGGGCCTTGGGGAAGGAAAAAAAAAGAGGTCTAGTCATGTCTAAAATGAGCATTTGCTCTTTACTTCTTTAAGTTCTTTCTTTTTGTTGAGGCACAACTTAAATTTCTGCTCCTCTATGAAGCTCTTGTCTGTCTGTGGCAATACCCTTTACCCTGGCTTCCTCATTTGTAACCTCAGGGTTATCTTTGGCTATGAGGAATGAATGATAGGGACAAGTCAGTTGGTTATCAAACACCTTTTTAATCCTACCCTTCAAATACTTTTCTCTTCATTTGCATTCTTGTTATCCTAGGACCAATTTTTATTTCCAACTGGAATATGAAGAAATCTTTGGTGACTTTTCTATTGCATAACATGCAAAACTGAAATTCTGTTACCTAGCATTCAAGGCCACCCATTACCCACCTTTCCAGCTTTATGTCATATTATCTATTTCTATGCATTCTATGCTATAGCCAAATTGGACTATTATTATCTGCATCCCTCCCTTCATTCACTGTGTTCTTCTGACTGTAACTTTGCTTATATTTATCCCATAGGTCTGGAATAGCGTCCTTCCCTCTCTTTACCTTTTACACAGGGTTCTGTAAGAAGTACATATGTGTATATGCATATATATATATATATATGTGTGTGTGTGTGTAACACACACACACACACACACACACACCTCTTAGACTCTGAGCTAGAATCACAGAATGTCAGAGTTGCGTCAGCATACACAGAGCTAGGAAGTAGTGAAGCTAAAATTCAAATTCAGGTCTTCTGACTCAAGTGTGCTTTTCATTAGGCTAAGCTGCTTTCAACATAGTAGCTATACATATTAGGTATTCAATAATACTTGGAAAATGATAACTAATCATAATCACCCATCCAGTCAATTGTACCCAGATACATAGCTTTAACATTTCAGCAAAATTATATATATTTTCCTTCTTTAAAATGTTTAATTTTTAATGAAGGCAATTGTTTTCTCAACTCGTCTTTCCTTTTATGCTTCATCTCTGACAGATTATTAATACTGGTCAACAGCTAGGCATCTAGGAAAAGCGGTGATTGTTGCCTATAATGGATGTGGCTACTGCTATGAATAGAACTCCGGGCAGTTTCTTCTTGAAATTTACCCTCAACAGGAGTTAGGTGAGTGCAATGCAGGAATCAGAGAACCTACAGTTATTCAACCAAAAATGGTTGGATCAGTGCCTAACTACAATTGGGAGTTTTCAGCCTTAAGTCTTAATTTAAAATTTCAGTTTCTGAAACTGTTGGCTGAGCCTGGCTCCCTGGAATGAAATGCCAAAATCATAAAATGTGAAAATAAACATGAAAATGCAAACACACCTTTAACCTTCAAAACAACTACTACCCTTAGTAGGAGTAAACATAAAGAACCAATTAAACTTGTTTTGCAACCATTAATATTTAAATGAGTTTCAGCTCATATATTTCAGTTATGACTCCTCCAGAACTCCAGAACAAATTCTTGGTGAAGCGAATTGAATCTCCATTTGTCTACTTACTACCATTCACTTTCCCTCTTTTATGGGTTTACTATTGGTATACTTTATTCAGATCCTGCTTTTTTATTTTTTGGTTTGTGTCATTTTATAAAGGTTTTGCTCTATTCACTAGTCTATCCTAACTGAATTATAGTATTCCATCACATTAATGTGCCACAATGTATCCATTCCCCCACTGCAAACATTTAGATTGCTTCCAGTTTTTTTTTTGGTAATTATAAATAATGCTGTTACAGGAATCAAATTTTTTTGGATCATATTTTCAGGACATATTCCCAACAATGGAAATACTGAATCAAAGGATGTAATTAATTTTGTACTTTTACTGAAAAACCAGTATCAAAAAATATTCTATAAATTTGCAATTTCACCAAGAATCACTTTTGTATCTTCTAAAAACCCTGGTAGCTGAGATTTCCGGCTTGTTCAGTTGTTTCAGTCGCATCTGATTATTCATGACCCTATTTGGGGTTTTCTTGACAAAGATACTGAAGTGGTTTGCCATTTCCTTCTCCAGCTCATTTTACAGATGAGGAAACTGAGGCAAACAGGGTTAAGTAACTTGGCAACACTACATAGATAGGAAATGTCTGAGACCACATTTGAACTCAGGTCTTCCAGATTCCAGCTCCGGTGCTCTATCCGCTGTGACACCTAGCTGCTTCAATATATGGACATGTTGTCTCCTCCAAAGCAAAATCTTTGGAGGCAGGCAATGTTCCTTTCTGGTCTTTTTTAATCTCAGTACCCAACACATAGTGGGCACTTAATAAACACTTGTTAATTGGTTAATTTCTACACTTTTTGTTCACTTTCTTAAAAACATCTAAGTTCCCTTTCATATCATTGCAAAATTAAATCCAAATAGTTCAATGAAAATTCAAATTTATTACGTAGCTGTATACTCAACTCCTGAGCTATTCTTTCTCTAGTGTTTTTTGCCTGTTCTGTGATCACAAGTGTAAAGCCCTTTTACGTAACTTTCATCCAACTAAAAAAAAAATTGTTGACACAAAATAATAGTCACAACTCTACCTTTAAGATAAAGCAATTATATGCCACATTTAATTAAACTACTTACTAGCATCTAATCCCCTTCAATAGTTAATCGTTGACTATGGTCAGATAAATTCACACTTTATAATCCTTAACTCCAAGTTATTCATTAAACTCCTGACTGGATACAATGACTCCACACTGGGTACTATCAATTACCTCAAATTCAAAAGAAAAACACAGTAATCTTTATGAGCAGAAAAAAAGTCAGAAGTGGTACCAGGGATGTAATTATTGCCCCCTATTGTGGGCCCAATTCCGGAACTCTGTGATATAAAGCCAATTATACAATAGAAACATCATAGAAACCCAAACTAACCAACCCACATGCTAGGTCTTTAGGATTGGCAGAGTAAGTCATTCCCAATACCAGTTCTTGACTTTGACAATGAGGGTTGAAGGATATGGGCTAAGCAGGCAGGATCCAGAAATTTGATTCATAAGGTCAGGGAAGACATATGACTTCTCTGCTTCCAAAAATAAAAAAAATAAAAATTCCTCAAGTGAAAAGAAAATGGTTTAAGAACTAAAAGCAGAATCCACAAGTCTCTATCAGTCCTATTAAATGGAGTTTATGGTTCTATTCCTCCACCAAAATGTCTTTACTCTTAGAAAACAATCTTAAACAGCTAAATATTTGCTGTTAAATCATTCACATTTCATTTCTATTTTCCTTACTGGCTAGGAGCAAAGGTAAAATGCCAGGATAAAACAAATGCTTAAGAAGCATTACATTTCTGTTCTATGATCATAGATTTTGAGCTGAAACAGACCTTAGAGATCATCCAGTCCAATGCTCTCATTTTACAATGTGCAAAAGAAGATACAGAGACGTAAAGTGATCCCCTCTAAGGTCATGAAGAAAGAGGCAGAGGGAGAATTTGAACGCAGGGCCCACTGATTAAAAATGCAGTGCTCTTTTTCCATGGCATCAGATGCTCCCTCTATTAGTTTTTTTTTCTAATTTTTATTCTGAACTTAACAATAAAAAAAGCATTTCCAGACACATCAGAACACCAAAAAAAAAAAGAAAGAAAAAAAGGATTCTCTACGAAATGTGAATTTCTACTTCATACCACTTGCATTTTTTTAAGTAGAAATATATACACTTGCAAAATTCTTTTGCTTGTCTCTGCTTCCTTCAGAATTTGTCCTCTTTTGTACATTTAAAAATGTTTCAACAGAGGGAAACATTATTGCCAACACCCCCACCCCCACCCACCCAACCGTAGAATTCCCCTATTAGATGGAAGAAAAGAAAGGGTGTGAACCTTTTACAAATAAACATAGTCTAGCAAAATGGATGCACAAAGCATCTATGACCAAAAATGTGTGTCTTTTGCATCTTTGTACCTCTGTCAGAAGACGGGTGCCATGCTAGTTCATAGGTCTTCTGGAGAAGTCATTACAGTGATCAGAGTCTTAGAAAGTAGCTTTCTTTACAATGTTGCTGTCCTTGTAGAGACTGTTCTCCTGGTTCTGCTCACTTTACTCTGCATCAGTTCATACCAATCAGTATTCTCTAAGACTGTTTCTTTTGTCATTGCTTAGGGCTCAACAGCATTCCATGACATTAATACCACAATTTGTTTTGTCATTCTTTGAGTCTCGGCTTGTAGTTGTTATTCACTCTCTCCTTTTGAGAGGAGTGGGAGGGGGCTCCAGATTTACGTTATTTTTTACATTGGTCAGTGTTTTCTTTAATTTACTTTTCACTCCAACTTTCCTTCTGGAATTGGAGTTTTGTGTCAAGGTGAGGCTGATCCTACTTGTTGATGCTTTGGGTCCCCTGGGTTCATCTCCTTACCTCCACTTACCTCCCAGGTCTAAGCAGTGTTGGGTCTTTGAGGTCAAAAGCACTTATCTTCAGAGTCCTCTGTGGCATCTCAGGATAGACTATTAGGGACCTCAGAGCCCTTTATCCTGTTTGAGTGCTGCAGTGTGGTTGGTCACTGTCCACTGCTGCTCCCTAGGGCTTCCAAGGTTTTTACTTTGCAGTTTTCTGACCACCATGGGGCTTTCTGAGGGGAACCCTCTGCTATTGCTGCCCAAGGACACAAAGATTCATACTTACACTCAGCTTTGGCCAGGCTCCAGTCAGGCTGGAGGGCTATACTAGTGCTGGAGTTGGTTTTGCTAAAGGTCCACTTTCTTGTTGTCTTCAGGGTTCTGGCTGACATTTATAGAGTTCTGGGTATAAGTTCCTCATTGAATTCACTGATCATTATTTGGCCTGTTGCAAACTTCAAGCTTTTGTTGTAATAGGTATGTGGGAGCTGGGCAGTCTGCTTCCATTTCAGGCAGTCATCTTGGCCAGAAGTGCTGCTGGCTCTATTTCTGCTTTGAATCACAGTCTGATTGTTTCATGAATATACCCCTGTCTCACCAACTAGTTAAATGTCCCTTCTACTTCTTTCCCACAATGCTGGGACAGAGCAAGGACTTAGTAAATATTTTTGAAGGAACAGGTCTGGGAGGAAATGGGATATTACTATTAAATAAAATTGAGCATTAATTAATTATCCAATCCTTAATCATCCTCTAATTGGCATGTAAGGACAAATCTTTCACTATTCTTTAGGAGTGGTGGTGGGGATACAATGGTGCACAAACACTGTTGTGTGGTAGGCCCCTTCACTTTGTCTAAGAGATCCAAAACTCTATATATGACCCTTGTCAACTGGACAGGAAGGTTTTCCTTACTCCCCTTTCTGCCTTAAGTAAAATTGTTTATTATAAAATCCCACAAGTAAATCAGGAAACAGAGATTAATATAGAAAAGGCATTAAGTGGTAATAAAGTAATGGGGGGAAATGTAAGTAAACAGCATGGCACAGAACAACAGGGAAACATATAAGAAGAAAAAAGGAATGGGGCTATAAATCTCTCTTTACTTCCCTTCAAATCATTAGTGCACAAAAACAAAGCAAAATCCTCTTCCTTTTCAATAGAATAGCAACTTTTGGTATTTAGCCATAAAGAGATTTTTGCTACAAAAACAGAAGTATTATGTTCCTTTGAGACATAACCAAAATTTTAGTTATGAAATAGCTCATTTTAATGTATTAGATAATTGGAAATCTTAGACTAAATGGTAAAAAGGAAGCAGGCAATTCATAAAAAAATTATGGTATTATTAAGAGTATGCTCATTTATATTAGTCCTGTGAACCATAGACTGAAGACAATTCAACATTCTTGCCTCATGAGGAACTATTACATCCATTCAAATTCATCTATTTGCAAGCAGAATAAAGTGATCCACATTCTACATCAATTAACTTGGGGTGGGAGATGGCCTCAACCCTATTCAAATGTTTTGGTTAAGATAAGAAAGAGACTGGACCTGTGATTTCATTGGTATAAGGAATTCCCAGCTGATGAAACTCCTACCAATTTAGGGAGGCACTTTTTCTTTAAGCTAGTTTCCCATGCTTAGAGAACTGGGAGATTAAGTGACTTGCTCAGGGATGCATAGCCACTAACTGTCAGAGATCTGAACCCACATCTTTCTGCCTCTGAGGACCTTTCCGCTGCATCACATTGCTTCTCTCATGGTTGGAAAACCCACTGTATTTCAAGGGGAGAAATATTCACCAAGCACACTGAAAGGACATCTTGATATCCCACTGAGAACCAACTTCAGTTAGCTCCCTAATACCAGCTGTAGAAAATAGAAGAGGATGAAAAATGCCAAGGTATCAAAGAGAAAGAGATTTCAATTCAACAGGCATTTATGAAGTGCCCATACCTACGATGCACTGTGCTAGGTATAAAGGACACAGAGCCTGCGCCAAAAGACAATACCAAACTTCACCTTATTCAAATGATTTATTTAATTTCATTGTTACAGAAGACACTCCCAATGCAATATAAACTGCTCAAGTCAGAGAAGGAAAGAGGATTAGAAAGATTTATAAGATCCTTTTAAGAATAATTTTACAGATTCTAAATAAGAGAAGTCCTTGGTGAAGGTGAAAAAAAGGGAAAACTTGAATATGTGTCAATAATGTGCACCTAATGATACTGACAATATCAATATACGACTATATACAAGACAGCAGAAACCGTTATTGTACTTAAAGGAGTAGATTAAAATTCTAAAAATTGCAGAAACCAAATACAACTCAATCTCTTAACTGCAGAAATTGCAACTTAATTGCAGAAACCAAATACAACCTCTTCAAGGTGCTCTCTCTACTGGGTGGGATACCCTAAAGGCAGGTGCTAGTTTGACCCATCAGCCTTCAAAAACATAAACAATTTCATCATACATATGAACAATTCCATCATAAGAGGATGCTATGGTATTTAAAATGCTGTTAACGCTATATGCTTTAAAAAAAATAGATGAGCAAAGCTTGCTCACAAGTTAAAGACCTTGTAAAATGCTTTAAAAAGCATAAGGGATAATTCATGGGGTATAATTCTAATCAGGTGTTTAAACTTAAAAAACAATGGAAAAATCACACCCCCCCCCTTTCCCTAAACATGAAAATTCTATAGCTCATCTAGTTCTAAAAGAAACCTTTAGTCAAAGTTGTGTTATTCACATAAGCAACCTCTGCAGGTTACGAGTAGGTAACAGTAAAAACTTCCCAAAAATGGTCAAAGAAATTAAACAAATTAGGTTTACCTTCACACTAACAAGGATGGTAATATGCTCATTTTGTCATCTAGAAAATGAAGACATTCAGAGTTTAATTAATTTGGAAGGGAGGAAAAAACAATCCTAGCAGAGTATAAGGTGCAATTATTTTCTTTATCTTACACTTAAACTAGTCTCCATATCCCCAAACCACCATTTATAGCTAAAAGAGGTGAGTGAAGGTAGCAATTTCAATTTAAACAGTCATTATATACCTATGTGCTAAGTCCTGGATAGAAAGCCAAAATAAAACAGTTCCTGCCTTCAAGTAGCTAACATTAGTCATAGTAATATCAGATATCTTGGTGAATGAAAAAGATTGTTATTGTAATGGCTTGTATATAATGCTTCATTTTTCCCTATTTTGACAAATCTAATGATGGGGGGGGTTCACTACACAATAGTGTTTCACACCTTTCATATGGGGTCTGGGGACATCTATTCTCTTTCTGTGCTTTGATTTCCTTTACCCAAACTTCCCTCATTCTGAAAAATCTAGATCCCAAAAAGGGATCACTACAAAACAACTTCTCTTAAATTCTCTCAGGGTCCTAGAGGTAACACTGTTGAGGAGGCATATACCCTCCTTACTTATCTCTTTAGCCCCCATCCAGGCATTTATACAAGCCCAGCTGCTCACAATTATCAGACACTTAGATCTTGAACATAACCATTTATTTAATAATAAAGCAAAAGAAATAGTAACACCTGGGATATATATTAAAGAAAACGCAGGAACACTAAATTTACTATGATCCACATTACACTCTTCCACCAATGTCATCAGTTAACCTCTGGGGGAAAGTAGGCACACACTTATAGAAACTTGACAAGATAGCACCACGAAGGAAGAAAACCCATGTGCTTGGGGATAACTCAGTTCTAAACTGCAGGTTTTTTATATCATTAGTCCATTCAGGAACATCTATATCACACAAAAGTGTATCTCTTCCAACTGCTCCCCTCCTATTCTTTACCACTCTCTCCATAGGCAAATTACCTATTCTAAAACCAAAAATGTATTTACAAGAACTTCTGGCTTAAAATCACCTTCCAAAGGGTGCAGAGAAAGTGTTACCTCTTAATCTGGATAATAATGCCCTTTAATCTGGAGAACTGTCAAGCTCATCAGGCTGGCAATACAGTCAGCCTATTCATTAACCAGGACACTGCATTGACTAATCAGCTCCTAACAAAGACAGCCCATAACAAAATAACTCTGGTTAACTCCCTGGGCAGGGTAGATAAACCCATCCAATTCTTCACTCATCAGGATTATGCACTATATACTTTTAATTCAGCATCTCTTCATATGCAGTAAAGCAACTAAAAAAATTTTTTTTTCCTTTTCTTATTTTCCCTCTTAAGCCAGAGAGGGGGCAGCAGAGAACAACAGGTACTAAGAGATTTCACCTCTCTTAAAGTCTAGTTACTGATACTGAAGCTCTCATCCAACGAATACTTCCAGTCTTTAGCCAATCAGGAACCTTGTAGCTAAAGTTTTCTTTGTATTAAGAAGAATTCTAGAAGGTGTTTCTTTACCCAGCCCCAGTGGGGTTGACATTTCTGTTGAGTTTCTCCTTCTTTGCCTGTCCCTGACCATTCTAGCTAGTCTTCTTCAAACTCTTCCCTAAGCTTTTAATGGTTTTAATCAAATCCTCCGGGTACTCTATAACTCACCTTTCACTAAAAATTCACCAAATCTTCCCTTTAAAATCAATAGTCCTTATTTAATCATCCCATCCAAAAATTATATTTTTTGAGTTTTATCCTGAAGTTTTCCAACAGTTACATGCAAATAAGCTGAGGGACTACAAAGTTTTAGAGTTCCAGACACTTAAGTTTTCAAAATAATCTTGACCTTTTTCCACAGTCTAAATTTCTAAAAAACTGTTTGTTCATACTTACATTTTTTAAGTTTTCAGTAAACAATGTCTTTCTCTGTCCCTTTAAACCAAGCTATTCATATACAAAAGAGGAATCACCCTACATCATCTACAAGGTGATTTAAGCCTTTATATTTATGGCACAGTTCATTTTTCTGCTCCATAGTGCTCATTTTCCATGTGAAAACTGTGTTTCTTTACAGCTGGATTTTAGCAGCGTGTTTTGTTTTGTTTTGTTTTCTTGGGTTCTTTTCCAATCCCTTTCAGATACTGGAGAGTTCACCTATGAAAGAAGCAACTCCTTACATTCTTTACCAAATAATTTGTTCTTTTATCTTCTTGTAAAAGTACTTTTTCTCTCCCTTTTAGCACCAAACTGCTACATTAAAAAAAAAAAAAAAAAGATCAGAACCTTAAAGAGAAACTACCTTACACAAACACATTTATTTTTGTTTTCAAGGTGAGAAGATGGCATAACCATGCTGATAAAAATGACTAGGTAGATATAGATTTTTTTTTCCCTTCAGGATTAAGCACTGACTAATTTATTATGGGACCTTGCACAAGTAACTAAAATTATTTTGTGGCTTATTTCTGACAGTAAAATAGTAATAATTATGTATACAATCTAACTTTCCTTGGCAGGTTTCAAGTTTTAATAAATTAATGTCTAAAAACTGTTTTGGATGCTGATGGAACTGTCTTTATACATGCCAAAAATCTTCATGTTGCAAAATCCTTCATTTTATTCACTCCAGCCAAAACTCTTCAACTTTCCTTTGGCCCATGGATACTCCTTTTTCTCCCCAGACAAGAGAGAAAGGCTAATTTTATTGCACTATATTTCAGACAGCAGAATAGCAGTCCAAGTAACTTTTGCAATATTAAATTATTTTAACTCTATTACAATTAGGTGGGCAAAAGACCAGCATCTTAATCTTAGCAGGAAGTCTGTTTTAACTCTGACTTTTATGTGTGGGCATAACATAAATATTTACCAAAACAGTGATTCTTGATTAAGGCAATCAAATGGAAAAATAACCCCAAATGACTTCCTTACTTTTTTTTAATCCACTGATAATTGATTTATTTAATTTCAGTTTGGTCAGATTTACATTAAAAACACAGTACATGAAAAGCTTTTTTTTTTTTAATAGGTACAATCGGAACATAAATCCTTTTAGGAGAGTTTCATCGGAAATTAGTTATTTGATTATCATACAATATTGAGAATGTCCTTTAAAATATAATCAGTCTTTACAACCTACTGAAAAGCTAATCAGATGTTAACCTTGTATAACCTTTATACATTAAAAATGAATTTGGAAAAACTGCATTTTCCTCCCTCCAGGTCCAACACCTAACAAAGGGCAATAAATTTTACTCACAACCATAGTCTAGAAAGTTACTTCATTAACATTTCAAAAGCAAGAGATTAGTGAGAACTTCCAAGTTCAGTATTTACCAATTTTTCCCTGAGGCAAGAGGGCTCCTAGATGGAGGCTGTAAAACACATTTGAACTTTTAAAAATTGAAATATAGCACATACAGACACGATAGAGCAAGTAACCGAAAAAGACTGCATTCCCTCTGTTAAGTGGTCTAACTGAAATACTTTCTGTTTGGCACTCTCAAATTCATTAACTAGGTTCAGTTGCCCGAGTAACTGCAACCATGTAGTTTTCTTTTGCACGTATCCCGTTATTAAGGAGAAGCAACAGCCCCACTATTGAGCCGTGTATGAGAACCATCTTACCAGCAGGATCTCAGAAAAATCAAAACCAATATATCTAATGAATTGAAAAGGACACTGAAAAGCATAACAAAGTTGTGTACAAAATAGCTATGTTAGGCCATCAAAAAATATTAAAAGTCACAGAGGGCAGCAACAAAGATGGATAAGATCTTTCGATCACCTTCCCAAAACGTGATATCCGTGATCACAATCAGTAAGGGGCTTTTATGTAGGGAGGTAAGGAGGAAAGAAAGGAAGAAATAAAGAGGAACAGAATATGGGAGAAGGAAGGAAGGAAGAAGGAAGGAAGGGAGAGAGAGAAGAAAGGACATTAAATTGATAGGCTGAAAGCCTAGCAGAAACCCTAATTCATGACAGCTACTGGCACTGAGAAGCCAAGGAAGAAGTATGGGAAAAACTGAGAATGTAAAAGGCACTGAAAAGAAGGCATATAACCTCAGGCCAGGGCACTTTCTATCAGTTTTCTATTTTTATAAAATCTAGTGCATTGCAGAGGACCACAGAATTTTGGAGGAAAAGTGACTTTAGAGAACACCAATCCAAACTCTACATTTTACAAATTAGGAAATTTAGGCCCAGAGATATTATTAAATACTTTCCTAAGATCACAATGCTGGATAGAGACAGCATCACAGCTAGAATCTATATTTTTCTCATAATTTCCAGTCCAGGGCTGGAAAAGCTCTCATTACTTGATAGATGAAAATAACCACTACTGTTATCACAGATACTTTAAGTTTGAAAAACTGAGAATATAACAAATTTGATGAGTTACTTTCAGTGTTGGAGTCAGGTGCAAAAATTTCAATTCAGAGTTCCAGATTCCATCAAGCATTGTGTCTATTATAAACAAAGAAGGTTCACTCACTCCATTAGCTGTGATTGGACTATTGAAATGAGGAATGGACTCAGCCATGACACTTGCCAGGTCTTTACACTTACTAGCTGAATGACCCTGCGCAAGTCACTTAACCTCTATTTAACCTCAGTTTACCAGTTTCCTCATCTGTAAAATGGGGATAATAACAGCACCATCAAGTGAGACACTAATTATAAAATGCTTAGCACAGAGCCTAACACAGTAAGCACTCTCTAAATGTTATCTATTATCGTTATTATTAGGAGAGTACATTTTACCCACAGGGTCAGACTGTGAAAAGATAGATCAAGAGATGAAATGCTCAGGGTTAGGGAATAATTAGTAGGCCAATTTGGCTGTGAACACGTGAGGAACAATATGAAGTAAGCCTGGAAAGGGAAGGCGGATCCAGACTGCAGAAAGCTTTAAGGGCCAGACGAAGGATTTCGTATTTCATCTTGGAGGTGAGAGGGAAGCACTTGTAATTTCTGAGCACAAAAGTGACATGATAAGGCTTGGGCCTTGGAAAGATTATATTGACAGCTGTGTGGAAGACTGAAGGGGGGAAACTATTAGCAAGGAGACCAATTAGGATACTTTGTGGTAGTCCAGATGAGAGATGTGACCTGAACTAGGGTTGGAATAGCCACATAAGTGGTAAGAAAGTACAAATGTGAGAAATATGGTGAAGATGGAATCACCAGGACTTGGCTTTTGATTGGGGGGAGGGGAAGGTGAGAGGGGGTATGATGGAGTCAAGGATTTTCTTTTAATTGCTGAGCTTTACATTGTGTTAAAGTTTGTCTATTTTATAGACGGTACCTCATAATTTCAAAGACGTCTCCAAGGTTTTGACCTTGCATGATCTCGAAATACATGGTGATGCCACAACAGCAAAAACAGGGAAATTTGAAGGAAAGGCAGCTAAAGAAAAGTAATGAGTTTGCACTTTGGACATGTAAAGTTTGAGAAGTAAACAGAAGGACACCTATGTCCAGTAGGTTTGCGCTATCAGCAGTGAGATAATTCAATCAGGGGAAGTAGATGGTGTCACCAAAGTGGGAAATAAGAGAGAAAAGAAGGTTCAATGTCCCCCTATTCATACGTGATGCCAGAGCAGTGAAGAGACTTAACCATGTCCTACAAAGGTGGGCTGTAGGAACTGAAGACACTAAGAAGGGAAAAGAGAAGATTAATGGGTATGTAACAGAAGCTTTTAAATATCTGAAGTAGATTAGGGAGCCAAGATGGCGACTGGTAAGCACGGACTAGAGTGAGCTCCGTACCCGAGTCCCTCCAAAAACCTATAAAAAATGGCTCTGAACCAATTCTAGAACGGCAGAACCCACAGAACAGCAGAGGGAAACAGGGCTCCAGCCCAGGACAGCCTGGATCGTCTCTGGGTGAGGTCTATTCCACACGGAGCTGGGAGCTGGGAACGGAGTGGAGCAGAGCCCAGCCTGAGCGGCGTGGACGATCCAGACCAGAAGCCGGGCGGAGGGGGCCCTAGCGCCCTGAATATGTGAGCTGCGGCAGTTACCAGACCCCCTGACCCACAAACACCAAAGACTGCGGAGAAGGTTAGTGGGAAAAGCTGCAGGAGTGGAAGGAGTTTGCGGTTCGGCTTCCAGCCCCGGGGGGCAGCGGAGGTGGGGCAGCTACTGCTGCTGCTGCTTCCAGCTCCAGGCCCACCTGGTGGGAGGAATTAAGTGGCGGATCAGAGCAGGAGTGCAACAGCCTGCTGAAGATCTAAGCCCAGCCTGGACTGGGGGTTCTTGGGGAAGGAGGAGTGCGGCTCGGACAGAGCTGGCACCTCCCCCCCAAACGTAGAACATAGAACTCGTTAGTCTACAAGCAGTCATACCCCACTGAAAAACTCAAGGGTCAAGTTAGTTGGTTGGGAATATGGCCAGGCAGCGAAAACGCGCCCAGATTCAGTCTCAGACTTTGGATTCTTTCTTTGGTGACAAAGAAGACCAAAACATACAGCCTAAAGAAGACAACAAAGTCATAGAGCCTACAACCAAAGCCTCCAAGAAAAACATGAACTGGCCCCAGGCCATAGAAGAACTCAAAAAGGATTTGGAAAAGCAAGTTAGAGAAGTAGAGGAGAAATTGGGAAGAGAAATGAGAAGGATGCGAGAAAACCATGAAAAACAGGTCAGTGACTTGCTAAAGGAGACCCAAAAAAATACTGAAAAATACACTGAAGAAAACAACACCTTAAAAAACAGACTAACTCAAATGGCAAAAGAGCTCCAAAAAGCCAATGAGGAGAAGAATGTCTTGAAAGGCAGAATTAGCCAAATGGAAAAGGAGGTCCAAAAGACCACTGAAGAAAATACTACTTTAAAAATTAGATTGGAGCAAGTGGAAGCTAGTGACTTTATGAGAAACCAGGATATTATAAAACAGAACCAGAGGAATGAAAAAATGGAAGACAATGTGAAATATCTCCTTGGAAAAACCACTGACCTGGAAAATAGATCCAGGAGAGATAATTTAAAAATTATTGGACTACCTGAAAGCCATGATCAAAAAAAGAGCCTAGATACCATCTTTCAGGAAATTATCAAGGAGAACTGCCCTGATATTCTAGAGCCACAGGGCAAAATAGAAATTGAAAGAATACATCGATCGCCTCCTCAAATAGATCCCAAAAAGAAATCTCCTAGGAATATTGTTGCCAAATTCCAGAGCTCCCAGATCAAGGAGAAAATACTGCAAGCAGCCAGAAAGAAACAATTTGAGTATTGTGGAAACCCAATCAGAATAACCCAAGATCTGGCAGCCTCTACATTAAGAGATCGAAGGGCTTGGAATGCGATATTCCGGAGGTCAATGGAGCTAGGATTAAAACCTAGAATCACCTACCTAGCAAAACTGAGTATCATGTTCCAAAGCAAAATATGGAGTTTCAATAAAATAGAGGACTTTCAAGCTTTCTCAGTGAAAAGACCAGAACTGAATAGAAAATTTGACTTTCAAACACAAGAATCAAGAGAAGCATGAAAAGGTAATCAAGAAACGGAAATTGCAAGGGACTTACTAAAGTTGAACTGTTTTGTTTATATTCCTACATGGAAAGATGATGAGTATGATTCATGAGACCTCAGTATTAGGGTAGTTGAAGGGAATATGCATATGTATATATATATATGTTTATGTATATATAAATATATAAGTGAATGTGTATGTATGTATATATCTATGTGTATATGTATGTATGTGTATGTATGTGTATATATATATATGTGTTTATATATATATATATATATATATGTAAAAGAGAGAGAACAGACACAGGGTGAGTTGAAGATGAAGGGAAGATATCTAAAAGAAATAAAATGAAATTAAGGGATGAGAGAGTAACATACTGAGAGAGGGAGATAGGGAGAGATAGAATGGGGTGGATTATCTCGCATAAAGGTGGCAAGAGGAAGCAGTTCTGTGGGAGGAGGGGAGAGGGCAGGTTAGGGGGGAATGAGTGAACCTTGCTCTCATCAGATTTGGCCTGAGGGGGAATACCATACATACTCAGTTGGGTATACCCCACAGGAAAGAAGAGGGAGGAAGATAAAAAAAAAATAAAAGGCGGGGGGATGATGGAGGGGAGGGCAGATGGGGGTGGAGGTAATCAAAACAAACACTTTGGAAAGGGGACAGGGTCAAGGGAGAAAATTCAATAAAGCGGGATGGGTTGGGAAGGAGCAAAATGTAGTTAGCCTTTCACAACATGAGTATTGTGGAAGGGTTATACATAATAACACATGTGTGGCCTAGGTTGAATTGCTCAACTTCTTAGGGAGGGTGGGTGGGAAGGGAAGAAGGAAGAGAATTTGGAACTCAAAGTTTTAAAATCAGATGTTCAAAAACAAAAAAAGTTTTTGTATGCAACTAAAAAATAAGATACACAGGCAATGGGGCGTAGAAATTTATCTTGCCCTACAAGAAAGGAAGGGAAAAGGGGATGAGAGGGGAGGGGGGTGATAGAGGGGAGGGCTGACTGGGGAACAGGGCAACCAGAATATAAGCCATCTTGGAGTGGGGGGGAGGGTAGAAATGGGGAGAAAATTTGTAATTCAAAATGTTGTGAAAATCAATGCTGAAAACCAAATATGTTAAATAAATAAATTGCATTTAAAAAAAAAAAGCAAATCATTAAAATGCTAACTTAAAAATCAAAAAATAAATAAATAAATAAATAAATAAATATCTGAAGTATATTCCACCCATCAATGTTA
Organism: Trichosurus vulpecula; assembly: GCF_011100635.1. NCBI lineage: Eukaryota > Metazoa > Chordata > Mammalia > Diprotodontia > Phalangeridae > Trichosurus > Trichosurus vulpecula. The sequence goes on from NC_050573.1 coordinate 255,408,337, forward strand.
TCATGTGGAAAAGACAAGATAACAGATTTATCCTGCTTGGCTGGCTGGGGGAGAGGGGGGCAGGGAGGGGAAAGAGAAGGAGAGGAAGCAGGGGTCAGGGTACTAAGACCAAGAAGTTATAGGGAAACATATCAACAAAATGTAAGGAAAAATTTCATTTTAGCTCATTGCAAATAAAACAGGTCTTCCAACTCCAATGCTAATTTCACATTGTTTATGTTATGTGACAAGTTCTATCACAGGCTCGGTGGGCGTTATGATCATAGCCTAAATCTATTCTTTGCCTTTAGGGAGTTTCCAATCTTGTTGGGTGACACCTGACTATATACAATTTTATTGTCACTACTTCTTTCGTATATATGTATTATAATATAATATAACATAACATGATATATAAAATGAATATTATATTTATTATATTATAAATATAAATATATAAGTTTATATATAAATTTATGTATTTATAAAATATAAAATTTATATATAAATAATACATATTATTAGATTAGATATAAAGAGTACTTGATGTTGCAATACAGACCAAATGTATAATAGAAGTCAAAGAAAGGACAGCTTGACAGCTTTCTTCCCTCCCCTTCACCACAAACCTTCTGCCCTAGCCGTTCAGGGAAAAAGTCAAGAAGGAAGCATGTGAAGTTATCCAAGAGACAGAGATTCCACAGCCTTGCTCGACAAAAGTGGTTAGGAGTTTGATATCTCCCTTTCCCCCAACAAATGCTCCCACATGTTTTACCTCAATCTTTAAAGGTAACTTAAACCAATTTCCTTTCTTTCAGCCCTGCGTGGAGATAGCAAACAACTTCTCCGAATCCTCCTTGTAACAATCCTTCATATATTTGAGAACAATCATTAAGTGGCCTCTTAAATTTCTCTTCAAATTAAAGGTTCCCAGCTTTTTAACCTTTTCTCATAAGTTCTATTTTCCAAAGCCTTTCATCATATATCACTGCTTTTCCTTGGTCTTTTCCAAGTTTGTTTGAATTTTATTTTAAATATACAGCCAGACTTGAAAATCCATTTAAATAAAGGTCTGGCCAACGCTGAATAAAGCAGTCAGATTATTTTATGCTTCTTAAATGTCATTTTCCCATGACAACATCCTAGTACCAAAGCTGAAAAACAACACTCCACTCCACTGCTGACTTATAGTCAACCTGTGGCTCATTATCACTGACAAATCTTTTTCTACTGGATTTGTGCCTGGCCTTTCATCCTTAGTCTTGTACTTGGTGGAATTGCTTTTCAGTCCCCAAGTCTATCATTACCCTTCATTTGTCCCCACTGTAAATTTATCTTGTTATTGCAAGCTCTCTCTAATCAGTTTTCAATCTCTTCTTGTCTTCCAAGATTTTAAGTGAACCCAGAAAATGTTGTATCATCTGGAAACCTAAGGAATATGCTACCAAATAACCACTAATGTTCACTGTTTTCTTCTTTATTATGTAACCTCTTTGTAACACAGCATCACTAGAAATCAGCCTGCTACTAGGAAACAAATATCCTTTTTAATTCCTGAGGCTATCTTAGCCAAATAGCTAGGATCCTAAACATGCCTTAATATCCTTCAGCTGTAACTAGGAAATTAGGGTAAGGTAGTAGCTGTGGTTAACTTAGGGTTTAAGTATAAATGGCATGTTTGTTACCAGAAACTATCTGCATGCTAAAGTTTTCCACTCAGGTGCTCGGCTCCTTAGATTCTACAACGTCATCAAAATGAGTTTAAAAACAAAGTACTATTTTCCATCATGGTTCTATAATATTGACATTCAACTCACTTACATGACTGAAGTGATTCACACAAATATTTCTGATTTCCCAACTATAAAATATGACCTTTCAAAATGTCACCATTTTCCAGTGTAGTAAAGCCGTATTTTCTGCATTTGAAAATTTAAAATTTTAAAGCCTCATAAAGAATATTTCCAACATAACACATACGGGTGAGGCCCACACATAGTTTACAAGGAGAGAAAAGGGCAGAGTGTAAGAACACAAGAGGGAATGGTAGTACAGAGGAAAAGAGAAAAGTAAATTATGCTTAAGACTCCAATTTTTGCAGATGGATTACCTAAGTGGTAAGGAGCAACAGCCCTGATTAGGAGAGAACACATTAAATCTAGTGATTGGGCAGGGTAAGACCAGTTATGTAGTAGAAAATGGGTGGAATAGTTCGGGGCAGCATAGTGAATAGAGTCAAGAAGACTCATCCTCCCTGAGTTCAAATCTGGCCTCAGATACTTAGTAACTATGTGACTTTGGACAAGTTACTTAAGCCTGTTTGCCTCAGTTCCCTCATCTGTAAAATGAGCTGGAGAAGGATATGGCAAACCACTCCAGTATCTTTGCCAAGAAAACCCCAAATGGGGTCACCAAGAGTCGGTCACAACTAAAGCAACTGAACAAAAACAATATAATAGTTTCTGGGTCAGAAAGTCTTCTCAAAAGGATCTCCTCAAACCCACGGCTGTAAAAGACTATTTTGTAGACTGAGGTGCACGAAGTATCAGAGACTTGGCTAATTTACCTGCTAGAGTTAAACACAGCATACACTTCCAAAAGTATTTCTAAACATTAACTCTGCTTTTACACTGTGCTATATAAAACAAAGGGAGCAGAAAGGAAGAAAGCATTCTTGTCTTTCTCACAATAGAAGGCAAGTTCCAAGGTCAGTTTTTGCAAAGTTCTACAGTGTGTGTGTGTGTGTCTGTGTGTCTGTGTGTGTCTGCGTGTAATTTTATTTTAGACTCAAACACCAGAACACAAATATGGAATAGAGAAAAGAAACAAAAACATATCATAAACTTAAACATTGGAACTTAAATACAAAGGAAAAAAAACCATGTCACGTGCATAGCAGAACATAAGAGAGGATTCAAAATGTGTAACAATAAATTTTCATGTCAAGAAAGCGTGTATGATAATACACATGTTGAGAACTGCCCATCTTTTCTTTGCTTCCCGTAAGTTTTATTTTGTTCTCTGCTTTGCACGTTTTTTACTTGGTTCTTTTTTTCCCTCCCCCCACCCCACCCAAGAAGGCTACAATTAAGTTTGGACATGTTGCTCTATAGCTATAGATACATACGTACATATATATACATATGTATACAGACATATACTTTCTCAAATTTTACTCCTGATCTTTGTTTTTATGTTTGTGCATATCTCTTGTTTCCTATCTCTCCTGCCTCCTCTACTTTACTTCTACCTGCTACCTGTCCAAAAAGAATTCATAGAAGATTTAAAAAAGACTTGAAAAATCAAATGACAGAGAGGAGAAACTAAAAAAAGTGAAGTTCTACACTTTAGAAAGCTCATCTTACCTTTTTTTTTCTCTTTGATAGCATGAAGCACTATATATTTTCTATTCAATACTAATCTTCATTTAGGTCCACAGCAATCACAAACCATCACGCCCTCACCATTAGAAGAATAAGCCCTCTCCATCTCCTGCCCCATTCTCTGGTAAAGGTCTTAAATGTTCACTTTAGTGAGTTTGTGGCCAGTGACTATGAACTCCCTACTCAGCCTGGTATTTATTATGGGAAACAAATATAGGCATGTTGTAAATGGGAGTCTTCCAACACAAAACTGCTCCTGTGCACAGTTGGTTAATGAAGGAAATGGAATCTCAGTATCCTTGTCTGTAAAATGGAATCAATAATACCTACAGGGTCTACTTGTTATGGTTAAGAGGTTAACCTTTAGAGTGCTGTAGAAATTTTAATAATTGCTGTATATGTGAAAATGGGTGTGTATGACTTCACAACATACAATTTCCAACCAAAATAAAGCCACACTTCGATGACCTGACTTAGTATGAGTCAATCTTGCATCTTTGCTTAAGACCTTGAGGCTCCCAATTTCACACTAGTTAAACACGTATTACCTCCTAAATAGATGAAAAGTACATGCCTGGCTAAGAAAAACTGCCCCTATATCCAAAGCTATGCATTGTTATAGCTCACACCTTTGTCCTACGAGGTAGTAATTAAATATTTTGGTTTAAACAGATAATTAAAAGTCCTTAAGAGGACTTCATGTGGAAAATGGATTAGACATTCAATGTACCTCCAGAGGGCAAAACCGAGACCTATTAGTGGAAGTTAAGTATTTAATAAATGCTGATGATTGGTTGATTAATTATAAGGAAGAGCTTTCTAAAAGTTAGGGCTATCCAAAATTAGGATGGATTGCTCAGGCAAAGACTGGATGTCAATCTGTCAGAGTAGAGGGTTTGGCTACTGTGGACTAGATGACTTGTAAGGGCTCTTTTGAACTGATAATGCAATTATCAATCACTGCTACTGATGCAAACAGGCAGCACAGAGCAGTAACAGCTCACTTACATAGTAAGCAAAGTGAAGAAGGCAAGGCAAATATCTCCATTTTACAGATAGGTGGTAGAGTGGTTAGAGTGTCAGGCCTGGAGTCAGGAAGACTTAGGTTTAAATTTGACCTCAGATGCTAGTCGTATGACCTTAAGGAATTCACTTAACCTCTTTCTGCCTTAATTAGTTTCCTCATCTATAAGATGGGGGTATTGATAGTGCCTACCTCACAGGGTGGCTGTAAGACTCAAATGAGATAATCATAAAGCACTTAGCACAGTGTCTGGAACAAAGTAAGTGCTATGTGAATGTCGGCTATCATCATCATTATTATATTATTATTACAGAAGAGGAAACTGACAATCAGAGAGGTTTGGTGACTTTCCTGGGATTCAAATTGAGGTCTTTTATACCCTCTTTATAACCACTGGTCCATGTTCTTCCTACTACCATTCTTCTCAGGAAGAAAGTATTAGAAATGGGAACCTGGAGACCTGGATTCCAGGCCTACTTATTGTTAAATGTGAACGAGTCACAACCCCTCAGAATCTGATTTCTCACCTATAAAATAAGGTGGTTAGGGGAGATTATCTCTAAAATTCCTTCCTGCCTCAAATTTCTACCATTTGTGGATATCTCTATCAATATTAATTGAACTAGATTAGGAGGGAAGCAGAAAACTGGGAAAGAATTTTTACAACCAGTGTCTCTGATAAAGCCCTCATTTCTAAAATACATAGAGAACTAAGTCAAATTTATAAGAATACAAGTTATTCCCCAAGTGATAAATGGTCAAAGGATATGAACAGGCAGTTTTCAGATGAAGAAATTAAAGATACCTATAGTCATATGAAAAAACGTTCTAAATCACTATTGAGAAATGCAAATCAAAACTACTCTGAGGTACTACACATCACACCTATCAGATGGCTAGTATGACAAAACAGGAAAATGCTAAATGTTGGAGAAGATGTGGGAAAATTGGAACTCTAAGTCATTGTTGGTGGAGTTGTGAACTGATCCAACCATTCTGGACAGCAATTTAGAACTATGCCCAAGGGCTATAAAAATGTGCATACCCTTTGACCCAGCAACACCACTTCTAGGGCTATATCCCAAAGAGATTATAAAAATGGTAAAAGGACCCACATATACAAAAATATTTACAGTAGCTCTTTTTGCGGTGGCCAAGAACTGGAAATTGAGGGGATACCCATCAATTGGGGAATGGCTGAACACATTGTGGCACATGAATGTAATGGAATACTATTGTGCTATAAGAAATGATGAGCAGGCAGACTTCAGAAAAACCTGGAAAGACTTATATGAACTGATGCTGAGTGAAGTCAGCAGAACCAGGAGAACATTGTACACAGCAACAGCCACCATGTACTATGACTGACTTTGACAGACTTAGCCCTTCACCACAATGCAAGGACCTAAAGTAATTCCAAAGGAAAATGCCATCCACATCCAGAGAAAGAACTATGGAGTCTCAATGTAGTCGGAAGCAGACTATTTTCTCTTTTTTTGTTGTTGTTTTTTCTTTTTTGTGGTTTTCCCTTTTGTTCTGATTCTTCTTTCACAACATGACTAATATGGAAATATGTTTAATATGATTGTACATGTACAGCCTTTATCAGATTGCATGCCATCTTGGGGAAGGAAGAAGAAAGGAAGGGGAGAAAAATTTAGAACTCAGAATCTTATAAAAGTGAATGTTGAAAACTAAAAATAAATAAATAAATTTTTAAAGATTAAAAACACTTTAAAAAAGAAAAAATGCTCTAACACACCATTGATTGGAGAAATGCAAATTAAAACAATTCTAAGGTACTATTAGATTAGCCAATAGGACAGAAAAGGAAAATGACAAATGTTGGAGGGAATGGGGGAAAATGACACACTGATACACTGCTGGTAGAGTTGTGAACTGATTCAATCATTCTGTAGACCAATTTGGAACTATGCCCAAAGAGCTATACCCCTTGACCTAGCAATACCACTACTAGGTCTGTATCCCAAAAGAGATTAAAAGAAAAACAAAAAGGAAAAGGACCTGTATGTACAAAAATATTTATAGCTACTCTTTTCTGGTGGCAAAGAACTGGAGATTCAGGGGATGCCCATCAATGGAGGAATGGCTGAACAAATTGTGGTATGTGACAATGATGGAATACTATTGTGCTATAAGAAATGATGAACAAAATGCTCTCAGAAAAACCTGTAAAGACTTACATGAGCTGATGCAAAGTGAAATATGCTGTGTACAAAGTTAACAGCAACATAAGATGATCAGCTGTGAATGACTTAGCTGTTTTCAGCAATACAATGATCCAAGACAACTCTGAAGGACTTATGAGGAAAAATGCTGTCCATCCCCAGAGAAAGAACTGATGGTGTCTGAATATAGATTGAAGCATACTATTTTTTTTTACTTTATCTTTTTGACCTTTTTTTGGTCTATGTTTTCTTTCACAACATGACTAATATGGAAATGTTTTGCATGACTTCATGTGTACAACCTATATCAAATTGCATGCCTTCTCAATGGGAGGTGGGGGTGGGGAGGGAGGAAGAGAATTTGGAACTCGAAGTTTTAAAAACTAAGGTTAAAAACTGGTTTCACACGTAACTGGGGTAAAATAAAATACTAAATAAATTTTTAAAGAAAGAAAAGAAAACAAACGAGGGGAAAATAGTCACTTCAATTCCAGATCAAAGCATCAAATTCAATTGTAGAATAAATACAAAGTTAGACCTGTATGATGGAGTGAGTTCCCAAACATACTTAATTTGACTTCCAAACTTTTCACTTTTCCTTTCTTCAACAGAGGTGAATTACGAGGGATAATCATAACTACCTGAATTTATATATGGTGCCATCAGGTTTACAGAGCAATTTCCTCCTGGGAATCCCTCAGGAAAGTAGTACAAATATTGTTACAATGATTTTATAAAGGAGGAAACTGAAGCTGAGGAAGATTAAGTGACTTGTCAGGGCTTTTGCTGCTATCAAGGGTCAAACCCTGGCTTCTCTTAAGCCCCAGTTCCAGCATTGTTCCCACTATAACTATCCCACACTGCAGGGGCAGCTACATGGCACTGTGGATAGAGAGCCGAGACTGAAGTCAAGAAGATTCCTTTTCCTGAGTTCAGATCTAGCCTCAGATATTTACTAGCTTATGACCCTGGGCAAGTCATGTAACTGTTTGCCTCAGTTTCCTCATCTGTAAAATGAGCTGGAGAAGGAAATGGCAAACCACTCCAGTATCTTTGTCAACAAAACCCCAAATGAGGTCAGGAACAGTTGGACGGGACTGAACAACAATTCCATAGTATAATCTCACATTAGTAACTACTCTTTTATCAGCTATGATTAAGATTTTTAAAAGATTAACCATGAATACGAGGAAGACAGAAGAAAAAGAAGAAAGAAAGGAAAGGGGGAATGAAGGCCAAGGGGAGGGAGAAATTTTCCTGACATAACTGAGCAACAATCATGAGGAGAGAAGGATAAAGGGCTGAGCTATAGGTGATCAAAGGGGAAAAATGGGAGAATAACATCTGTAAAATCTCTTTAATTATTAAGGAAAGGGCACGGTGTGGGAGAGGGGCTGGGTCAGATGGTTCCCTCATGCTGACCATCACACAGCAACAAAGGTGGTCTGGGGTGGTCGGGAAAATACAGCGGCTTTGGGGAGGTGAGGCTGTGCTCAACATCCACAAATTGGATATTCTTTATGGAGAGGTCCTTGTATATCCCTAAATTATGCCTCTGAAATAATTCACATTGCTTTCTGCACAAAAATCCAAAAAGACTAAGCTCATAGAAATAATAAAGGTCTGTCACAGAGTTATTCAGTGGATTTTTATGAATCTTGTGCCGGCCTTAATAAAACATTCATCGCAGTTACTGCCAAAGTTCTGCATCTACTGGAAGAAATACGCACAAGACAAATAACATCTTTTCCATTAAGAGGGCAGCACATACTTGCCTCTTTTTATCTAACAGAAAGGTACTTCAAAGAATAAGTCACAACACAGCCAAAGCTGGACACACACACACACACACACACACACACACACACAGAGTTATTTTTTTTTACAATCACCAAAGCTCAGTTGTCTTTCCTGCCTAATTAGTGAATTTGAAAAAGCTGTTAAGTGTCACGTCATTTCTCAATCATTTGACAGCTTAATTTTTTTTTAACATCCAAGATCATACTGACAATTTTCTTCAAAACCTTATCTTAAAAATGAAATTAAGGCACACCTGGGTTCAGTTGGAAAACCCCTTACACACCTAAGTTATCTTTCATTAGACAATTTTAGATTCAGAATCATAATTTCTTGACTCAAAGAAGCGAGTGCCCTTATGTATAAATTTGCCACATACAAGGCATCCCCAAAGTCTTCAAGCAGTTTTAAAACTTTGGGGATGTCCTGTATAATTTTTCTTCATTTCAACTTTCAAAGCAAAAAATCCTCTCAATTAAGAAGTCATTCATATTTACATGGTTCTTCATTTCAATATACATATTTAAGATAACCAGGACAATAGTTCCAAATTTACTGCATACTATCCAGGAAATTTTACATTAATGTATTATTAAAAACAGATTTAACCCCTTCTGATAGAAAATTTAAAACAACACTTAAGCTTCTCTTAATGATGCATCTTCATGACAAAACCTGGACTTGTCAAAATTTAGAATCATCACTGATATGAAGTCATCCAACTCAGGTCAGAACATGAATTCTCTATATGATATAATCAACAACTGTTTACCTAGCCTTTGACTGGAGTTGCCCAATAAGAGGAAACCTATTCCCTTCAGAGGTAGCTTCCTAATGTTAGAAAGGTTCTTGTAACACTTTAGAACTTTTAATCATTGCTCAGAGTTTTGCCCTCTTCCAAATGACAACCTTCAGGTTTATCACACCCAACTGAAGATTCCATTGCAGCTTATTTTAGGGCCATCATACTCCCCTAATCCTTCTCTTCTCCAGGCTATGTGTCTCTGGTTCCTTCAAACAAGGTTCATATGGCAAGAAATCAAGATTCTTTGCCATCTTGACTGCTATTCTCTAGACACTCTTCATCTTACAAATATTCTTCCTGAAACTGTGGTGTCTAGGACTGAAAGTAATGCCCCAGATATAGTATGATCAGGACAGAGTACAGTGAGGCAACCACCTCCCTGGAGCTAAACACCACCTCTCTTAGTGAAGCTTAAGGTTGAACTAGTTTGGGCTGCTCTATCTCACTGTTGACTCATATTGAGTTCACAATTCACTAAAATCCCCAGATGCTTTCCAGACTAAAAGCTATCTAGCCTCTTTTCCTCTATCTTGTACTTCGGAAATTGATTGTTTCAAATCCAAGTGTAAGACTCTGCATTTACCTCTATTAACTTCACCTTTTAAATTTGGCCTGATGTTCTAGCCTGTCAAGATTGCTTTGAAATCTGACCATCCTTCCCAGCTTTTGTCATTTGCAATTTTTGTCAGCACACCATCTAGATCTGTCTCCAAGTCACTGATGAAAGTGTTAATTAAACAGCACAAGACCCTAGGATACTCTATTGAAGACCTTCTTGCAAGGAGATATCAAACAATTAATTAATTATTCCATGTGTCTGGTCAATCAAGGCAGTCTGAATCCACCTAGCCATACTATCATCTATAGCCCACCTCTCTCTCTCTTTCTCCCTCCCTTCCTCCTTCTCCTTCTCCTCCTTCTCCTTCTCCCCTCCTCTCCTTCCCTCCCTTTCCCTCCCTCCCTCTCCCTCCCTCCCTCCGACAATTATTTGCTAAAACCTGAGTAAACTCTATTAAGCTACATTGCAACATAGCATCCCCTCACTGTCTTAATACTATGTTCCCGAATATACAGAAAACCCCTTCTCCCACCATCTCTCCCTCTAAAATCAAACAATGACAATGTTATGGAGTAATGATATAGCAACAACAAATGTCTCATTAAATAGCTCAAGCAAAAACACAGACCTATGAAACGGTCTTGAGAACACTGACTCTAACTCCCTTACCTCCTTCCAAATTAAGGACAAGAGGCCCAGTCACATCCGTAAATCAGCAAATCTGACTGAAAGGAACCCAACCCAAGAGTAAGGCACTAAATGTGGCTGGTCGAGGGCATTTCTTTTTCAGTGACATGTAGTTTTGGGCCCCAAATCTATATTATCTCACTTGTCCACTCAACCTTATTTACCAGATCTGGTTCTGAAGAATGTTGGTTTCCCAAGTCTGATCTCACCTCAAGAGGCAGAAATTTGCCATCCTTGAAGCTCTTCGAAAGAATGTACCACAGGTTCTGAAGGCAATTCCAAAAGAAAAGCTCCCAAAGTATCTTAGGAAGTAGCCACATCCTTGAAATACTTGTGTAACTTCCTAAAGAGATAACTTATTTGCGTATCGGTTCTCATGGGCTTGTTTAAAAACACAATCCCATCATGTTAGACCCATGTCTCTGCATCACAGTACTGGACTCCCAAAACAGATTTAGAAAGAGCTCCAATCACAATGTTTTTCTCACCCTTGCGACACACTCCAAGTATATTTGTTTTTGCCCTTAGCAACACAAGCCCTTCCTAAGATAAGCTGTGATAGCATCAGTAATCAGGTGTAGAGAACAGTGCTAAATCTCATGCAGACAGACTTGATAACAGATACAATTCACTGGCCTGTGTTCTTTCACTTTTAGAATGTGGAAATGACCCAGAGTTATGTTAAGCTTCTATAATAGGAGCAGGAAATGCACAGGATCAAAGATTTAGAGATGATCCTGCCCCCTCATTTTACAGATAAGAGAACTGAGGTCTAGAAGGGGTAACGTGTCCCAACCAGCAAATCAGTTTGTGAGGTGTGAGTCAAACCCAGGTCTTCCTAACTCCAAATCCAGCACTGTGTCTATCATGATACATTGCTTCAAGTTTCTGTCTGAATGCAGCTTGTTAAACTGATGTAGGAGTTTAAAAATAATGAATCCACCTTAAAAGATGGCTTCAAAGAACGCACAAGTGACTAATCTAATATTAAGAGCTGGACTCTACTCCTGGAAAAGCAATGTAAAACAGTGGAAGGATTGCCAGACTAGGAGTCAGGGGAATTGAGTGTTTTGTTCTAGCTCCTCCACTCACTGGCTGTGTGACATTGGATAAGTCACTTCCTCTCTCAGCCTCAGTTTCCTCATATATAAAATGGGAATAATAGCCTCAAAGGGGCTGTTGTGAGGCTCAAATGAGATATTTTTAGCAAATGCTTACTCCCTTCCTTCCCCTCATTCCACCCCTCCCCATACCAGCTACTGCTTTTGTTCAAACGGTCCCATATATTCAAAAGAAGTATTGTAGAGGAAGAAACAAATGTAGAGAGGGAGAAGAAACCCAGGGATGTAGGGATCCCAAATCAAAGTTCCCAGGAAGGGGCTGCCTGGAATGAATTCATGGACACAAGCATTCTTTAAGTCAAGGATGCAAAGATTTATTATGATTTTTCAGCAGGCAAGAGTTCTTAGGGAACCTGCAACCACACAGAGGAGCAGGAGGAATCTTTATAGAAGCTAATTGGGGACTAAGGGGGTGGGGGCATGTCAGTTAGGAGTTTGGGGGTGGGATTAGGGAGTGGTTTAGGGCGTGTTCAAGGAGTGATTAGTTCTTAAAGGAACACGCACATTTAGTATCTACTTCGAAAGTGTATTACCCAGAGTTCTCTAGGAAATAGCCCACAAGGGGGTTACTGGGGGGTGTGGTCTTTACTTCACTCTCAGTGGGAGCTAAAGGGAATATTTTCCCATCTAGTGTCTTGTTAGACAAAATACTATCTCTAAGATACATGTTAGAAAGGTAAGCGAATAGTAAATATGGTTATGACTCAGTGTTCAGTCAATTATCAGCATCCGGAATTTAATCTATAGTTGCACATAGTTGCTTACTGAGGAAGAAGCAGAGATTAAATTGGGGCAGGTTGCCCTTTGGCTAGAGAGAGAGACAGCCTGGGATAGAATGTTTTGGGAACAAGATGTGTTTATGAGAACTGGATGTGCTTTGGAATTGGGGTTCAGGCACAGGCACCCAAGCAGAGGCTGTTAGAATTTAGGGTCCAAGCACAAACACCTTGTCAGTATCATTCTTCTATCAACTATCCTTTAAACTTCAGTTGAAAGTCTTTCTCCTCCAATAAACTCTGATTAATCCTACATTGTTTTCCTACTCAATAGCGTAACCTCCAACAACCCTATCTTCTAACAACTATTTATATCTACTTAGAGGGATTATATGTCTGCATCTTGGAGCTTCCAGAAGGTGGGGACAGTCATTCTTAAATACTTGCCCCTAACACCTGGTATTTTCTGCCCCTTTAGCAAAGGTATTCCCAGCACTTCCTCATGCTGGCATGCTCTCCCTCTCCCTCCCTCTCTCTCTCTCTCTCTCTCTCTCTCTCTCTCACCAGCATACACACAAATATGGATACATGGGTACAAGATGTCCCAAAAGTCTTAGTGTTTAATGTGTGTCTAGTCACAATTTTCTCTCTTTTTGTCCTTTGGATGGAACAGTAAATGGATAGGGTTATTAGAAAATTTTGACACACTTAAAGATTGACTTAATTAGTTATCCTTATTAGCCTCCTTTTCCCCAGCTAGTCAAATATTTATTATTTACTTAATAAATTATTTACTTAACAGGTTACTATTCCAGGCATTATGAGAAATGCGAAGTAACATAAGACATGGCTCCTGCCCTCAAGGTTAAAATCTGACTGATAAGACAAGATTTACACATATAAAAAGATATATCCTGGTTTGTGCTGCTAATTAAGTGACAAATGGAGGATAAAGTCAAATGCCACAGGAGGTGCAGGGGAGGGAGCACCACCAGGAATAAGAGAGTTAAGGCAAGCCTTCCTGAAAGAATGAGTACCTGAACTCAGCTTGTCCTCTACTAGGAGAGGAGGAAGAAGAAAAGAAGGAAATTAAGACAACCCAGTTTTGGAACAGAAAAAAATGGACTACCTTAAGTTCAGTATGAGAAAAGGGGAAAAAAAAACAGTAAAATTTCTGGCTAACCAGAACCCTCAGGGAATGAGTCACTGCGGGTAGCCAAGTTTTCTAGACAGCTGAGAATTTGCCCTTTTACAACACTTTACCTTTTTTTAAAAATCTTAAGCACTTTTAGATGGTAAACTTTCTAAACTGATTGGTATCCATTTGTACCATCTGAAATTGATTATTTTTTTGGTCTGGATGGTCCCATGAATTCATTGGTGGAGGGATTTGCCACTGTGGATGCTCCTTTAACCAGTGGAGATCGGGCAACTCTTCTGTAATTTATACTCTCTGAGAGCTGTTTGGACAATGGAAAGCAACTTGCCCGGTGTCACAAAGCCCGTATGTGTCAGAAGAAGAACTTGAATCCAGGTTTTCCTGACTCTGAGGACAGTTCTCCATCTACTATATGGCATTACCACTCAAAACAGATTATAGTGAACACAATTTAATTTTTTTTGATGACTCAGGGGCATTCTTAGAAACATGAACATATATTACAATGCTATAATGCAGCATTGCATTCATGACCTGAGATGAAAATGACTGTTTGTTCCTATTCTAAAAGGTCCAAAGCTGCTGTGTTCATCATCTTCTTGTGTCTGTTTTAAATATAGTTTTTCTGTCTCCTCCCTTGGTTTCAGGCGGTCACCTGTCACTTTTCACTGGTAACACCCTTTCTCTTCTCAAATTTGTAATTTCTCTCCTTGAATTCAAATAGCAGATAATTTTTGTTAGAATTAGGTCTAAAATAAGAAGGAACTTACTAAAAAATGATGATGCCCTGAGGAGCTTTCCTATGAACTAAATAACAAACTCAGTCATTGGATTTTGTCATAGCTATTTGGCAGCTAGGTGGCACAGAGGATAGTGTCAGTCCTGGAGTCAGGAAGACTCATCGTCCTGAGCTCAAATCTGGCCTCAAACACTTCCTAGCTGCGTGACCCTGAGCAAGTCTCTTAACCCTGTTTGCCTCAGTTCCTCATCTTTAAAATAAACTCGAGAAGGCAACGGCAAATCAGTCCAGTACCTTTGCCAAGAAAACCCCAAGTAGGTCACAGAATCAAAAACAAATGAACAAAATCTATGGCAACTCAGAAGTTTGGGGGAATTATTTCTATGTTCTCAACTACACTTCAGATTAGGTGCAAAGACAGTTGTCCTCTGCAAAGGTGGGATACTACATTTTCCTCTGGGTATTAAATATTGGTCATGGAAAAAAAAATATTGGTCATGGTTTCTGTTTTTTCAAACAACAGGATTTTGGTCTCGTTCACAATCATCTTACCTACCAAAACACTGTATCTATTGTTGCATCTTGCACCACAACAGTACTCAATACTGTTCTTAAGAGTGTTAAACACATAACCCAGAATTTGTCTCAGCCATATTTGGCTAGGCTGGTCCTGAGAAAACAATCTATTATTGAGACAAGTCAATTGATTAATCAGAGGTGGGGAACCTGCAGCCTCGAGGCCACATATGGCCCTCTAGGTCATCAAGTGTGGCCCTTTGACTGAATCTAGACTTCACAGAACAAATCCCCTTAACCAAAGGATCTATTCTGTAAAAGTTGGAGTCAAAGTTGGAGTGAAAAGGCTACAACCAAGGACCTAGAAGGCCACATGTGGCCTCAAGGCCCTAGTTTCCCCACCCTGTAAGCACTTAGTTCTGGGCATGAAAAAGAAAAGCAAAAACAGTCCCTGCCTTCAAGGAGCTCACATTCTAACAGGAGAGACAACCAGCATGGTAGAACCTGCCAAAGAAAGCTTGTGCTCTGCCAGCATACGTGGCCTTGACAACAATCTAAGGTCAGTTCCACACCATGACTAGTCATGAAAGCAGGACTTCACTGAGGTATCCTAGAAAAAAGGAATGACGATTCACTTCTTTGTCCTTTATCCTTTGTTTATTCATTTTTTTAAATAAGCAGGATATGTATAGATATAAAACTCTCTTGGCTGGCTCCTAGAATATCAGAACAACTGGACCTACAGACAATGACATCAGTAGTACATACACACTCTATCCCATTGAAACACATCCCAGGACAGAGCCACTTTGCTCAGTGTGGTCATCAGGCACTACTTATATTCCATATAATCATTGCTAGCACTAATCAAGCTCCTTCTACATAACATACTCCTTTTCTTTTTAAAGTGTTGTCCACACATTAAATAGCTGGAATTGGCGAAGAGATCCTGACTTTTTTGTCCCTATCTCTAAGCTTAGAGTAATTAAAACGACAATTAGCAACAGATGCTAGAAAGGATGATAATGGCCCCTTAGACCTCAGGTCCCTATATTCCTTTCTGAAGGGATAAAGAGTCCCTTGGGAAACCAAGAAGCACAAAACAAGCTCTTCCAGAATTGGCATTTAATTAATCCGCACTTAGGTACAACAAAAGCACGGCTCTGTAAGATTCCACATTTAAAAATAAAAAGTCTAAATATAACATTACAGAGAACTTTCATATGTACTATTTATAGTAAGAAAGCATACTGCTATTTAATATTTAATAGAATTCATATCCTTCCCTCTCTATTTCTCTGCCCTCTCTAGCATCGTTCCCTACTCTCTTCTACTTCATTTTGGTCACATCAGAAAAAGGATCTCTCCTCTTCACTAAAGCTGATCCCTTGACCTTTACTCTTGATCCAATTCCCCGCTGCTTCTTTTGGGGCCTTTGCTCCAGCAGTCATATTCTCTCATGAGAGAATTTCATTCTCTCCTTCTGCACTGGCTTCTTCCCATGTGTCAATAAACATACTTGGGTTTTCCCAATCTAAAAAAAAAAAAAAGAAAAAAGCCTTTCCTTGATGCTACTGCTACCCTTCTTCATCCACTAAATTTCTACTCACGCAGCTAACATTTTCCCTCCCTCTGTGTTTCTCTTCCCCAACAACCCTACAATGACTTTTCTCTAGGACCTCACTAAGGAATCTTGCTCTATCTTTAGATCTATACTGAAGTGGAAGGGTCTGCATATATATATATATATACCTCACTGGACATCTTCCAGAAAGGCCTGGATGCCCACTTTTCACAGATACTAGAGCAAGGATTATTTAACTAGATGGCCTCTGAGTCCCAATCATATGACTTTGGCTCCACTTTTCACCTCACTTGTATACCCATGTAGCACTCTGAGTTACAGCTAATGTGTTTATCCTCTCCCCCTTTAGAATATAAATTCCCTGAGGAGAGAGACAGATTCTTATCCAAACTTTCTGTAGCCCCATGGACCTGGCTTAGTACTTTAGTGGTTAACAAAAAAAAGTTACTGAACAAATGAAACCTGTCCTTCACTTTCTTTAGAGATCCTCTCTTTAAAATGATTTTTCAGGGCAGCTAGGTGGTGCAGTGAGTAGAGCACCGGCCCTGGAGTCAGAAGAACCTGAGTTCAAATGCAGCCTCAGACACTTGACACACTTACTAGCTGTGTGATCTTGGGCAAGTCACTTAACCCCAACTGCCCTGCCTTGCCCCCTGCAAAAAGAAAAAAAATGATTTGTCACTAAAACACAGACTTTAAAAGAAAACATGCACCCCCTCTTTTGTTCAGAAACAACAGCATCCCCTATCACTGTTCTATAACTTTGCTCCACTCCTGTTTTGGTAACTGATCCGAATCTGAAAGGGCTCCTTCTAAACACAAGCCAAACCCACACAGCCTATCTTTTAACACGCAACCTACTCTCCAACCCACACAGAAAGAAAAGTGCTCTTAAAGTCATCTGGAGAAACAATGTTCCAATATTTTTCCTTGCATTCCAAAGTACAGTAAACTTCCTGTCCCTGCTACAACCCACCACTTGTAATGTAGTAAGGTCACTGGTATAGTACTTAAAGGCAATTCACATCTGGTCATAGACCACAATTCAACTCTACTGAATGGCAGTTCTGTATATATTACTGGAAGTCAGGTGCAAATTACAATACTTTTTAGCAAGAGAAATGCTAGGAGAGATGTTAAAGAACTTAATTAGAAAGCCACTACAGAAAAACAACTATTTGGCTTGCTTTGAGTTGGGAACTCCAAATATTTCATGATTTTTAAATGATCAGCATAGAAATAGCATAGCTGAAAATCAGTTTAATCGTGTTAAATAATTTAAAAATATTATGACCTCGTAGACAGCTTTTCCCCTCAAAGTTGATAAAGTCAGAATGCTGCCATTTTTCATAGGTATAATTTCATTTAAAAATTTAAGTTTCTAAGTTTAATGTCTGTGGAACTAAATTTTATTTTTATTGAACCGAATCCAAAAATAATATTTTTTGCATCTGTTATGTGCAAGGAACTATGTTGGATCTTTTTGGGCATGAAGGTAAAATGAAAATAGTCCCTGCCCTCAAGAAGCTTACTGTGGGGATGGATCATGTAAATAAAATAGCTAAGTACATATATGAAAATTTAAGGAAGACTAGAAAACAGAATAGCTATTAAGGAGTACCATTAAATATATGAATCTCTTTCTCCCGACCCACTTCCTCCCAAAGAGAGAGTATGTAAGGGGGAGGGGTAAAGAGAGAGGACAAGAAAGAGAGAAAGAGAGAAAGTATTCACATATATTCCATAAATAATATGCAGTACTACAAAACCAGGTTTATGCTCTATGCTCTATCTTAGCATCACACTGTACTTGAATTGGTCAAAATTCCTTAAAAGATACAAACCCACTTTATTTGAAATAAGTCGACATTCTAACTTAAAACAGTTAACAATCACAATAGCATTCACTAAAAAGCTAATATTTAATTTCTTGTTATGCTAAACTCATTAAAACCAGGCACCATAATTTTAGAGCAGGAAGAATTACATAGACTTTTTAAAATCATCATTTCTACAACTTAAGGAGAACAATTTCCTAGGATAAACTAGAATTATAGAGATGAATTTTCAGGATATGCAAGTGAATGGGATATGACTGCCTCAGAATCACCTCCAAATCTTAAGCTTTCCTTCCCTATCTCTTGGTAGATTTGTTTATTTTATAGAGAAAGGGGCTAAATGAGGGGGGTAGGGTGGAGAATGCTGTCATTGACAGATGCAAAAAAAAATTCCCTGAAAAATGAAGATATTGTTCTAAAACAGAAGGCAACTGTTCAGGTTAACAGCAACAGCCTACAGTACTGACATGTATTTGCAATATACTGTGTTAGAGAATATATAGATTCATGAACATTCAGCAAAGTAAAAAAAAAATGAAAAGTAAGAAATTGGTAAGGTAGATGCCACAAAAACAAATTGTTATTGTTGTTAAGTCATTTTTCAGTCAAGTCCAACTCTCTGTGACCCCATTTAAGGTTTTCTTGGCAGAAAAGTTCAGTCATTTTAGTTATGTCCAATTATTCATAACCTTATTTGGAGTTTTCTTGGCAAAGGTACTGGAGTGGTTTGCCATTTCCCTCTCCAATTCATTTTACAGATGAGAAGACTGAGGCAAACCAGGTTAAGTGACTTGCCCAAAGTCAAACAGCTAGTAAGTTTCCTGACTCCAGACCCATGGCTCTATTCACTGAGCTGCCCTTCAAAAACAAATACATCACTGTAAAAGAGAAAAATGTAGTTTCTTATAAAAGAATGAAAATAAGGTCACAGAATCAATTCAATGTATAATTATTAAATTTACTATGAACAAAGTTGGGTCAGTGATTATTCAAAGAGAAATCCCTTGACTAAAGAAATTTGCAGTCTAGTAGGAAAATGAAACTTATACACAAATAATTCTAATTCAATTAACAACATGATTAAATATGTAGAAGAGGTCAGAGTGGTGTAAAAGCTTTAAGGAGAAAGGGATGACTTTTAGTTAAGAGAGATCAGGAAAAGCTTTATGGACAATGTGGCACTTTTTAAGACTCTAAGCTGCAGAGAAAGTGTTGACCTATCATGGTATATGGAGTTTTCTCATCTGAGAGTTCCTTATACCAGGTCTGGTCCCTGAGCATCTAAACTTGGCCTTGAAGGAAGCAGATTTCAGTCAGGGATGGTGGTAAGGATGGCATTCCAGGTATGGAATACTCAAATTACTAGGAACTGGTGATCTTCCTCTTCTAGGCCCCTAAAATAATACCCTGCTGGTCAAAAAGTTGTAGTATTTCAAGGGGATTTAAGAGATACATGGACTGAAAGTTCAATGAATCAACAAGACAATATGGTAGTAGAGAGAGCCAATACAATCTTGGGTTGTATTAGTAGGTGAAGTGCATCGTTCAGGAGCACTCTCTAAAATATTGAAGGTGATGATCACCCAAAGAGCAATGGAGAAAGTGCATGGTGGGCAATACATTACAAATTATAAATCATGCATGAAAATCTGTGTAAAGGAGGCCATTAGGGAAACGTATGATTGGAAAATGTATTAGCCAGTCACATAACCATTGGGAAAATATCCAATGGCCAGCCAATGTGCTCAACTGAAAGCCCCCAGCAAAGTGGATGGGGAAAAAAGAATCTACATAATGTATCAGGAAAAGAAAACTGGCCAGTCACAAACCACTGGGAATATGTCCAATAGATAGCCAATGAGCTCAACTAAAGATCTCCAATAAATTGGGTAGAGGAGAATTTGTGCAAAATATGACTGGAAAAAAAATTGGCCAGTCACATAACCACTGGGAAGATAGACAACGGATTGTCAATGTGCTCAATACACTGCTTCCCAGTGTACCAGATGCACCTCCCTCCCGAGGACTTGGACAATGAGTAATACAACACGGGCATGAAGGAAAGGGCTGGAATATGAGTATTTAGATGGAGTTCCTACAGCTAAAATAATAGTTCTGTTGTACTGATCAGATCACATCTAGAGCATCATGTTTAACGGGGAGAACCTCCCTTTGGGAAGGCCAATGATAACCTGGAGACTGTATAGAAGGCAATCATGTTGGTGAAGGGCCTACAATCCATGCCATGTGAGAATCAGCTGAAAGAACTGGAATGCTTAACCAGAAAAGAAAACTCAGGGGTACATGAAGGCAGTCCTCAAGTATACGTAGGGCTGCCATGTGGAAGAGCAATTAGATTTTGCATTGCCTCCAAGGACAAAACTCAAAGCAAGAAATGGAAGTTGTTTAAAAAAAAAACCATAGGTTTGACATGAAGAAAAACATTTTAATAATTGGGGCTATTTCAAAGTGGAATAGTCTGTCTCAAGGAACCATAGGAATATGTGATCGTAGATTTATAGCTGTAAAGGGCTTAGAGGATCATCTCTTTCAATCCTCTTATTTTACAGATAGGCCAAGTAGGTGGTGCAGTGGAGAGAGCTAGACCTGGAGTCAGGCCGACCTGAGTTCAAATCCAGCTTCAGATACCATACTAGTTGTGTGACCCTTAGCAAGTTACTTAACCCTGTTTGCCTCAGTTTCCTCATCTATAAAATGAGCTAGATAAGGAAATGACAAACCACCCCAGTAATTTTGCCAAGAAAACCCCAAATGGTGTCACAAAGAGTCAGACGTGACTGAAAACAATAAAACAACAACAATTTTATAGCTATGAGGAAACTGAGTCCCAGATACTTGTCCAAGGTAACAGGTAGCAAAGGACAGAGCCAGAACTGGAACACAAATTGTTGTCAAGGAGATACTAGAAAACAGAAATGAGTTATATTAGGTAGCCTCAGAGGTTACTACCTACTCTGAGATTCTTTGAAAAGCTAAAACAACTGGGGAGGAAACAAGAAACAATGGAAAAATTTTGATTTTTTTAAAAAATTAACTTGTAAATTTTACTATTTATGCAATGTAGCCAAGTTCATTGACAGGCCTACTGGTTATGGTACAAGTCCTATGACGACATACTTTACATTGGTCTGACAGACCAAGAATGTAGGCAAAGCCATTACATGAAGGCATCCATTATGTCAGAAAGAATCCTCATGGCTGAACAATAGAACCCCCTCAGATATGAATTTGCCATAAGAATCAAGTGACAGATGGCATTTTTCCTTCTTCCAGCACCCCTTGAGAGTTATAAACTATCTAGCAAAACCAGGTTCCTCGTGGTCTTTTTCCCAGTTGCAGACCTCCCTGTTCTGTGGCAGTCCACTCTGATTATGCTAACCTATTGGCCAAAGTTCTTACCAACCTGGATAAACATCTCAGATCCCAGATAGCCTGGTCTGGAGTTGGAAGGAAGGGGTGACTGGAATTTACATAACTCCTTCCAAGATCCTTAATACTCACAGAATATTTTATTTGGAATATTAAAAATACAAATTATTACACCAAATCAAACAGATGGATCTGGCATCAGGACACTATTCTCTTCATTGGGCCATGATAACCAGAGCATTAATAAATGCAGGCAGCCATATGAATTTTATGAGGTAATTAAAAATTCTCTCCCATTGAATTAGAGATATAATATGTGAAGGCAGCCATGATGTTATTACCAAGGCAAAATGATTTCAGAAAGGGTGCGATAAACGCACAACCCAGACAGTCATAGTTTTAAGGCAGTGAACCAAGGCTAGGTATACATACAGATAAATTATCTATCTAGACAAATATAATCTTGTTAGGGTAAAAACTAAGCTTAGCGACTTTAGTGACACTTGCAAGGTTTCTATAGTTGAAAAATCAACTTTAAATTTTCCTGGATTTTCAAGTCATCCTTTTAGTGTAGGAATTAAATTACTTGTCAGTCAATTGGTACAACAGCAGCAGAAACTACAATGGTATAGTGGCCTAATGAGAGTTTTATCTGCAGCTCCATGTAAAACCAACTAAAACGCAAATACATAACAAGCATGTTTGTGGAGTGTGGGAGGACAACTCTGTGTCATTACAGTGTCTTCTCTGGGCAAAGGTAATCCTTCTTCCTTCTGTGGTAATAATTACCTAACTATTCTACAAGAAAAAACGTTAACTGGCCTTTACCTAGAGCACTGATCAGACAATTGTATGTCTGAATCGAATGTAGAAAAATACTAGGTACAACAGTAGGAAGAAAGCTTTGAGAAAACCATCACAGGCTAAGATTCTGTATTACAGAAGGTGGTACCCCTGGCCCTCTGATCATCACTTGTTATAAGACTTTACATGTATCAGTTCTTACACAGCTTTAGGTAGGCTAGAGCTCAGCTTCTTGATAAGTGAAGAAAAATTTCACCTATACCACACTTTTCAAACTTTAACTCTGAAATTATGTAGTATGTTGTTTGTCCTCAACAATAATGAGCAAATGTGCTATGGTATGATCTAATAGGTAGGTCCCAATTAGTGCAAATAAGGAATCCCCTGAAGGGGCAGCATGTATTCAAATTCATACTATTTGAAGTTATAATTACGTAAAATATGGTCACTGGTTCTAGCCCAATGGAAACAGGTAGTGCAAAATTGAATAGGGCAGCCACTTCAGAGGATTTGTTCTTTGCACTCATCAGAATTTAGCTTATAGAAATAAACTAATTTAAAATCTTTTCTTTCCTTTTCTCCAGATGAAAAACTGAATTTATTCGTTCTTACTAGGAAGCTTCAAAAATCCCAGCTTGATTGTAATATAAGCCACCAGGGAAGTGCATTTTCATGATACTATTTTTTAAAATCATCTTCCCATAGCACTAGTGAAAAACGAAGGATTGCTGGGGAAGGAAGGGAGAATGTTTTAGCCAGTGAAATAAAGTTATCCTCCATTTTAAGTAAATGGAGTAGGTGGCATTCCAGATTTATAAATAATTCCCAATTTACTTTGCTTGCTTTATAAAAGGAACTCTTCCAAGTTCTCAGTGGGTATGTAAAATTTGAACACTGGTTCTATCACAGATTATTCAAAATTATACAAAGCAAGATATCTTTGTAAAAAGATCTGAACTCTGAGCTAGAATAAAATTGGATCCAACTAATAAAGCCAAAGTGGGATGGTCAGTGTGAATTAGTAAAAAGCATGAATAATAGGATTTTCTTAAAAAGAAAAAAAATTACCATTTTCAAATACTAAAATAACATACAATTAATTACTTAGTAAAGTTATGAGGGTTCTTTTTTTGGTGAGAATTATTTATAACTAGAAGATGTTTCTGAAGTGCATAAGTATGGCAAACTCTCCCCTTGTAATCTTGTTTAGGATCTTCTATGTGCTATTAAAATTGTTTAGCATGCTCTTATTCATAAAGAGTACATAGTCAAAGGTCGAACTAGCACCTAAATGGAAGTAACTGGGGTCCAAAGTGGTTATTCTAGACCCAAATTAAAAGTTATTTTCCTAATATTACTGGTGAAGGTGACTATAAAATCGAGCTGAAGTTAAAGATTCAAAGTTGACGTAACCAAAGTCCATTTGTAAAGATGTCATGTTGTTTTACAGAAATCAAAGCAATAGACTATTAATAAAATGTGGTGATCACCAAAAATGTCTTTTCTCCCACAGTTGAGAGAATCACAGAACTAAGAATTGAAAAGGGCTTAGAAAACATCCCATATACTCTTCTCAGTTTATTAAATGAGGAGATATAGATTCTACTCCAGACTAGTAGTAAACTGCAGAGCACAAATTTGAACCCAGGTCCTCTGCCTTCACGTTTAGTGCTCTTCTCATTACAAAAATCTTTACAGTAAAAACTAAGCTAGCTAACTGTTCCCAAAGGCAAAATATTTTGGTTTCATTAGGAACCATGAAGAGTATTAACTTGAACAAGAGGTAATGTGGAATAATGGATAGAGAGCCAGTCTCTTATCCAGCACAATCTAGTTTTGTGGTACAGACGAACAAGCTCTGCCTCTGGACTCAAGAGACCTTAACTCCAATCTTACCTTTGACCCTTACTATTTATATAACTGGCAGCTAAGTGGCACAATGATAGAGCACCATAATTGAGTTCATATCCAGCCTCAGACACTTACTTAGCTGTGTGACCCTGGGTAAGTCACTTCACCCTGTTTGCTCAGTTTTCTCACCTGTAAAATGAGCTGGAGAAGGAAATAGCAAACCACTCCAATATCTCTGCCAGGAAAACTCCAGACGGGGCCATGAGGAATCCAACAGGACTGAAACAACAACCTATTTACTTTGGACAAGACACAACCTTCCTGGGCCTTTAGTTCCATCTCTGTAAATTTAAGGGGCTGCGCAAAATGGCCTCTGAGACATTCCAGATTTATGAAGTCCTATCCCTCACACATACCAGATGTATAATTCTGGGCAAGTCATTTAACATCTCCATGACATGGACAACTCACTAGGACACTGTGTAGAGAGAACAGTTGCCCACCTGCACTCATACAGAGGAACTTTCTGCATCAATACAATTAAAGGCTGGACCAAAAGAAATATGCGGTAGATTAACAACATTCCTATTCGTAATACAAAATACATATTACAACTGTATAAATCAGCAGTTACATTGACAAATTATATTTCAAGTGACAGATTTGTGCCACGAGATGTGCCACTTAGGCAACATGCTTATTGTTCATAATTGGTAATGCCTTAAATAGCATTTCACCACAAGAGGACCACAACCTTCAAGGTAATTCAATTAAGAAAAAGGAATAATGGAACAGTAGTGTATAGTTGGCCTAGGAAAGCTGTACTTTTATGAAACCATCTGAACATAAACACCACAGTAATTGTAGCTTTCAGCATAATGTGAATGTCATTCAATACTGCAAGAGAGATTATCAGCTGGAATGCTCTTCAATTCTCAGAAAAAAAAAAAAAAACCTCTCACACATGTATATACCACACACAAAATCTCACTACATTTACCAAGGTCAATGTCATCCACTCAACCTCAGTGCTTAAAATTTAGAGTAAAAGTAAGAGAAAGATGGCACCTTTATGCTCCAATTGTATCCAACTGGCACAATCTGCTCCAATTATCAAATGTGATCACCGTGTGTCCTCATATCCAAGGTGTAAATGAAAATAGCACTGGATTGGAATTCAGGAGAGCTGAATTCTACTGACATAAAGCCATTTACCATCCACATGATTTGAGAAAAGTCACAACGTCTATGAGATTTTGCTTCTAAGGGGGTTCAATCATCATCTCTATGCAAAGGTTTCTTAACTCCATAGACCCTAAAATGATCCCACTTGAACAGAAGTCTCATCTCTCTAGATGCCTGTTGGCCATCTCCATCTGGATGTTGGACTAGCACCTTAAACCAACAAGTATAAAACTAAACTCACCATCCTGTCTTAAAACTATCTCTCCTCCCAACTTCTATTTCTGATGAGAACACCATCAACATCCTATGCAGTCAGGTTCAAAAACACAGTTACCTTTGACTCTCCCCTCTCCCTCAAGGAACACATCTAATCAGTTCCCAAGTTCTACAAGTTTTAGCTCCACCACATTTTTCAGATTTGTCCCCTTTTCTCCACTCACACAGGCACCATTCTAGCAGAGATGAAGAAAAACAAGGTCTCATCACAGCCTCCTCATTAGTCTCCCATTCTCATCTCTTCCCTGGTCAAATCATCTTGTTTATGGTTGGTGTTCAGTAATGTCTGACTTATCATGGTTCCATTTGTGGTTTTCTTGGCAAAGACAATGGAATGGTTTGCCATTTCCTTCTCTAGCTCATTTTGCAGATGAAGAAACTGAGGTAAATAGGGTTAAATGACTTGCCTAGGGTCACACAGCTAGTAAGTATCTGAGGCCGGATTTTTACTCTAGAAGATGAATCTTCCTGACTCTGTGTATTGAGCTGCATAGCTGCCATTTTGTTTACACAGCTGCCAAAATAAACTCTGAATGGTGCAGCTCTACACCCCACTCAAAAACCTCCTGTGGCTCACTCTGACCTCTAGGAAAAAATATAAACTCCTCAGTCTCTATCTGGCTCTTATTACTTCTTCATTCACATACTCCATGTTCCAGGCAAAGTGTTCCCCAAAGTTCCCCAAACCCAATGTGCCATTTTCTATACCATCACTCACTCAGTACATATGCCTGGAATGCACACCATCATCTTCACCCTTCCTAATCCTTACCTTCTTTCAAGGCTTAGCTAAGGTGCCAAATCCTTTGAGCAGTCTTTCTTGTCCTCTCCAGATGCAAGTGTTCTCTTCTTGATCAGATTCCTTGAGTACCCTGCCTAGAATTCTGTTGTCTGGCTACACTGCCCCCTCAAGTAAGCTTTTGGAAGGGAAATACTGTTTCTTTTTTGACTTTACATTTCTCTCTTAGTATTAAGTAGGTACATAATAAATATGTGTAAATCTGAAAATAACATAATAGCTCATGGTGATATAGTGTTTTATAATTCACACAGAATTTTCCTGAAACAAGATTATTACCAGACAACCTCTCAGCCTCCTTCCAGTTCTAAAATTCTCCAGTTCTCTGGTTCATATTTGCTCTAAGTCTCTGGCTCCAATTCTCTTGCAATTCTACCTTGACCCTCCTTCCTGTAATTTCATTAGGCAAATAAGTAGAGGAATTTCATTTTCAAGACATTGATGGAGAAGCTTTATCCATAATTAGAGAAATTTTAAAACCCAGCTCTGGTTAGTGTTATTAGCCAGTGATCAAAACTGACACTGACTAACAGGATCATCTTATGGCACACGTACATGAAATACCACTAGCTGCTTCCTGCTCATCAATGGCCTGTGTTGTATCACTTGCATACAGAACATTATGGTGCAACTTCTCTTTTTAAAAGCTATTTAAGCTGGTCTTGTCCCATGCACACAGTTAGCTAGATGGCACAGTAAAGAGTGTTGGACACACTCTCCAACACTTTTATTGCTGTGGGACCGGTCAAATTTGACAGGGGAGGGGATGAGGAGAAGCTTATTGGAGATGTGATGTAGTTAACAGGGCACCGGAGCTGGAAGACTTGAGTTGAAATCTGGTCTCAGATACTTACTAGCTATGTGACCTTGGGCAAGTCAGATAACTATTGTCTCCCTCAATTTTCCTATCTGTAAAATGAGGAAGATAACAGGGCCCAGGACTATTGTGAGGCTCAAATAAGGTAAGACATATAAAGCAACATATACAAAGCACCCTCTCTAGTCCAAGCTATCTATGACTTTTTATATGTATGTATACACGGTGGCTGCAACTATTTTGAATGACAGATGTGTAATAGACATCCATCTTGCCCGTGTTTAATAGTATTCAATGCAGCAGAATATCAATAAAATGTATTGATAATAAAATGGTTTATGTAAGTGGACTTCTGATTTAAGCAGGATATAACTTCCATGGAGAAACTGTAAATAACTGAACCTTAAAATTACAATCTAGTTATGCACCTAGGATTTGGAGTCTAGGGTTAACAACAGAATCTGAGCTAGATTAGACACCTTGGAAGTTATATGTAACCTTGGACAAGTAAGCTCCTGAGCCTGTTTCCTTATCTTTAAAATGAGATTGGACTAGATGGTCTCATAAGCCACCTCCAGTTCTAAACCTATGAGGCTCCATCTAATCTAGTCCATCACCCCTTCATGGGAATAGGAGCTCCTCTCCACCAGCCCTTGCAGATGATCCTCTGTATCCTACCCAAACTCTGAGACTAACTCACTGACTAACTCACAAAGCAGACTATTTCACTGGACAACAACTCTGTCAGGAAGGTCTTCCTTCAACTGGGCCAACTTCTTTACTTGAATGCCTCCCCACAGGTCCAACATCTGCCATCTGAAGTTACAAAGACTAAATCTAATACTTTTTCTATAGGATTTCTGCCCTCGAGTATTTGAAGGCAGGCATTGCATATTCCTTACATCTCTTCTTCAGGCTAATCACCAATATTTCTTTCAGCTGTTCTTCATATGATATCGTTTTGCTAAAATTTGCTTCAAGGAAAGTAAGATATTGATATTAATCCTTGGGCCTGATGTTTCTCATCATAAGAACAGAAAAACAGAACACAGTTATTTGAACCATTAAGACTTAAAAAGCACTTTACTAAAATTAGTGAAGAGAATTCTAGAGTTAAGATCGAATAACTGGGTTCAAATTCCAGCTCTCCTACTTGCTACCTATGTGACTTTGGGGCTCAGTTACTCCACCTGTAAAACAAGAGGGTTCATCAAGTCTAGATTATCTCTAAGGTCCCGCTTAGCTCTAAATCCTCTGATCCTCTGAATGACTGCTCTCCTACACACACACACACACACACACACACACACACACAGAGAGCCATGTGACCCTGGGCAAGTCACTTAACCCTGACTCCCTCACTAAAAAAAAAAAAAATTTGATGGACCTTGCAAGTCATCCTTGGGGCAGCCAGGTGGTACAAGAGAGAGCACCAGCCCTAGAATCAGGAGGACCTGAGTTCAAATCCAGCCCCAGACATTTGACACTTAACTAGCTGTCTGATCCTGGGCAAGTCACTTAACCCCAATGGCCATGCCAAAAAATACACACATACATTCAGTAAACTCCAGTGGCTCCCTATTAGTTCCAAG
The DNA here is from genome assembly GCF_011100635.1 of Trichosurus vulpecula. Lineage (NCBI taxonomy): Eukaryota > Metazoa > Chordata > Mammalia > Diprotodontia > Phalangeridae > Trichosurus > Trichosurus vulpecula. The sequence continues at coordinate 255,437,148 of NC_050573.1, forward strand.
ATCAATTATAAAATCCTGTCTGGCTTTCAGAGTCCTTTGTAACACAGCCTTTTCATAACTTCTTAGTCTTCTTATAATTCACACCTCTAAACATACTCGGAGATTTAGGAGTGGCCTCCTTGCTGTTCCTTGAAACAGACATTCCATCTCTTGGCTCCAGGCAATTTCCCTGGTTATCCCCCATGCCTGTAATGTTCTTCCTCCTCATCTCCACCTCCTGGTTTCTCTGGCTTCCTTCCATCTGAGATAAAGTTCTGTAGTTCTCTGCCTTCAGCAAGAAGCCTTTTCAATCCTCCCTAACTTCCCCTTGATATTAACCTCAATTTATTCTGTATATATCTTAATTTTTATGTAATTGTTGGCATATTATCTCCCTTGTTAAGCTGTGAATTCCATGAGATCAGGAGCAGTTTTTGCTTTTATTCGAATCACCAGAACTTAGCACAATGCCAGGCACACAGTAGGCATTTAATAAATGCTAGTCAACTGACTGGATGACTTCATAGTCAGAAGAAGTGATACAAGGACACTCTCAAGGTCTCTCTCAAGAACTCTGGAATTGATCGTGTGACACGGGAGACACTGGCACAGGACCACTTAGCATAGCATGCCCACATCAGAGAAGGTGCTGCACTCTATGAGCAAAGCAGAATTGAAACAGCTCAAAGGAAACACAGGATGCGCAAGTTTTGGAGTATCCACCCCAAATGTTCACATGACCTATTTATGCCCGACCTGTGGTAGAACATTTTGAGCTCGTACCGGCCTGATCAGCCACAGTCGGACACACTGAATCTTGACTCAAGCATGGTGATGTCATTTCGGTCCTCTTCGAGAATGAAGGACAACAACCAACCAACCAACATAGTTATTACCATTTCCATGTTACCATGAAGGAAACTAGGAAACAGAGACTCCAAAAGGGTAGGTGATTTATTCAGTATCATGTATATTTCGAGTGTTTCAGCTAGGACTCGACCCAAAGTTTTCTGATCCCAAGACTGGCAGTCTTTATACTATTCTATAATGCCTCCAAGCTAGGTGGCATAGCGGATAGAGTGCTATCAGGAAGATCTGAGTTCAAATATGGCTTCATTCAGATACTTACTAGTTGTGTGACCCTAAGCAAGTCATTTAACCCTGCTTGCCTCGGTTTCCTCATCTATAAAATGAGCTGGAGAAGGTAATGACAAACCACTCCAGTATCTTTGCCAAGAAAACCCCAAATGGGGTCACAAAGAGCCAGACACAACTGAATGACAAAGACTGGACCAGAGGATCTCTCAAGTCCTGTAACTCTAAAATTCTAAGTCTAAAAACAAGAAAGATTTTTTAATGAGAATATTACATTTAAAGTATTTAATACATGGGATAATAGAGGAAAAAGTAAGTTTTCTGTGACTATTAAGTAGTATATGGCTAAAAGGAATTTAAATTAACCAGCAAATGTTTTGTTTTGTTTTTTTTCCAATTCTAAATTCACTCAGACACATGCCAGTTCAGCAAAGTATCATTTTAAAACAAACTCTTCCCTGGGGGAAACTTGTTGCCAAGGCATCTGGACTATGATTCCAGAAGGCATTTTACAAGTTACTATCATTTTCACAGACACCCTAGGGTAGCACTAGCTTTAAAATGAATTAAAAGTTTCTTTAGAAAAACAAATTTCTCAGGCCTCCCACAGCCATGGAAATAGAAGAGTAAGTCTCTATTAGCAAGATTCAGTTCTCCACTGCAAAATAAAATGGCTTTCAGATCTTATTTGCTAGCTGTGTTCTTAGACATGATCCCAAGGCATACCCTAAAGCGCAAGTACAACATCAGGTTGTTGCTTTTCCCCCTCTGCTGTGAAAAGCTAACTAAATCACATACTGCACTTACTCTTCTCATCCTCTTGTCTTCCAGTCCCAGTATAGCAAGAAGTTTAGCTTAGAATTTATCACAAAATAAAGATTCTCCACAATGCACTTACACAAGTTGTATTAAGCTGGGATGAGGAAAGAAGAAATGAAAGCATTTCATACTTTTTTAGTGTACTTTAAAATAAGTTCAAGGCTGCTTCTTTGTTGCACAATGAGCTCTAAAAATAAAAAGGGTTTCTGAATATAGTCTTGTACTTTAGTTCCAACTATACAAGCAACTCAAATCCTGATAAGCTTAACTATTTATAGCTTTCTCAGACCCCAAATTGGCTGATGGTATAGCAGTTCCTCGTCTACTCATTGGTTAATTATTCTGCCCTTTTGTTGTCTTCTTTAACTCTACTTGTTGATTTTGGGGGCCATTTCAGTAATCTTTAATACCTTCACCAGTAGCTTGATACAAGAAATTAAAAGGAAACTAAAGTCAAGATAACTCTGAGGCAGGTCAAATGGGGTACCATTGTGGAGGGGTATGGAGTGGCCTTATCTGAGATGGGTAGATGATGCAGTGGCTAGGCAGTAGACCTGGAATCAGGAGGATATCAATAAGATATTCTTTCAAAGAATAAAAAATGTTTGTTGTCAAAAACAAAGCGAAAGATCAGGTATCTTAGAGCAGTGCGGTAGTGGAGTGGATAGAGTGACTGGTGTGGAATCTGGAAGACCTGAATTCAAATTTGACCTCAGATACTTACTAGGGGTGTGAAATGGGAAAGTCATTTAACCATTGTCTGCCTCAGTTTTCTCATATGTAAAATGGGGAAAATACCAGGGCCCACGGTTGTTGTGAGGAGAAATGAGTTGAGATATGTAAAGTGCTTTGTAAGCCTTAAAGTGCTATATAAACCCTAGCTATTAACATTATCTGTGACCTTCAATTATGTTTTAACACCAGTAGCACAGGTTTTAAAGTTTCAAGTCGTCCTAGGTATTTATGATTCACGCCTAACAAAGAAGAATAAAGGAGTTGCAATGGGAAAAGTGGCTTCTTTTGCCCAACACCTGAACTACCAGAAATATGGCACTTGGGCATTTTACACGAAACTGAAGCAAAAGCAATAAAAGCTTTTTCTGAGAGCATTAAGTATTAAAGCACTCATGAATTGACAATGACGTTTGTTCCATTTAATTCTCAAAGGTGGAGAATTTCTGGCTACAGTCTTAATTTTATCTAATTTGAACCAAGTTCTTTAAAATCCAATGTCTAACCTCTATTCTAGAGTCATCTACACTTCCTTAGTCAATTAATTACGCATCTACTATGTGCCAGACACTGTGCTAAGTGTTTTATAAATATCAACCATTTAATTTTCACTACAACCCCAAGAGTTAGGTCCTATTATTACTTCCCATTTTATAGTTGAAGAAAATGATGCTTTACTTCCTTTCTACTTTGCAATCTGGCTTTGACCCAACCCCTCTACTTAAAGCCTCTCTGTCAAATATCAACAATGATTCCAACTGCTATATCTGAGTTACTATGAAGATTTCTCTGATTCCCTTAGCTGTTAGTGCTTTTTCTCTCTCCTTAAATTACTTTACATCAACTTACATTTAATTTTATATTAACTTACTTGGGTTCATGTTACATCCCAAAGGAAAATATAAGCTCCTTCAGTTCAGGGACTGCTTTATTTCCAATATGTGGTAGAGTACCTTGGTCAGAGTAGGTATTTAAAGAAAATAGAGAAGTTATCTCAGTTTGTTTGTTTGTTTTAAACTCATTCAGATTTCTGATACTCAAAGTAATGAACAGACCCATTTGTTAGGGACACAAAAAGATGAGGGACCCATATCTAGGCTGATGACATCTCTTTCAAAGACAGACATTAACGGAAAATTCCTTCAAAGCCAACCTGGTATCTACCTTGCCTATATCTAGTTCAGTCAGGTTTCAAGATCACACATTATACATGGAAGTGACTGCTGGCAGAATGGTGCTATGCAGTTAAATTTTATAGGTCTCCTCGAGACCACAGCAATTATTAATTATTCCTTTTCAAGCATGGTCAATTACCCATTTCTTGACATGGGTCAACTTGCTCTTGTAGAAATTTCTTACTAGAGAACACTAGTCAGTCAACTGCCTCAATTCCTAGCCAATCAATATGGACTATATGGAGCAGGGATGGATGAGTAAGGAATATTCCCACTGGCCAAATCGAGTATTTCGATGTTACAAATATTGCAACAATTGAATGTAGTTGATAATCATTGCGTGCCCAATCAGTTTACCTACCCGATACAAATACCTGCTCTCTTACCTGGAAAGAAGAATGGTTCTTAATCTTTTTTGTGTCATGGACCCCCTTTGGTAATCTGGTAAAGTCTATGGACCTCTCCTCAAAATCATGTTTTCAAATGCATAAAATAAAGTGCACAGGATGACAAAGGAAAGCAATTATATTTAAACACTTATCAATTTAAAAAAAACACAACTTAATGTACCCCAGACTAGGAATCCCTGATTTAGAGTCAAATATAAACTCTTGCTGGGAAGGTCCTTCACAACCTGGCTCCAATTTACCCTTGTTATACTTTACTTGCCCTATGTGCATTATATCATTCATCTAAACTGGCATCCTTAATACTACTCCTATAAAACACTCCACTTCACTTATCCATTCCTTTGCACTATCTGTTTTCCACTAAGGGAAGGCACTCCCTCCTCATCTCTGACTCTTAGAATCTCTAGATTTCGTCAAAGCTCAGATCAAGCACCCGTCTTCTGCATTAAGCTTTTCCTGATTTTTTCCACCTAGCAGTAATACCTCTGCTTTCTCACACCACCCTCTCTTGGTATTTATTTTCTATATATTTATATCTACATAAGCCCTTTAAGAGAAAAGCTTGTTTCTCTTCTGTTTTTGTATTCCCAATGCCTATCAGAGTGTCTGGCACATAGCAGGTAATGAATAAATACTTGCTGATTTGTTGAAATAGTACCCATAAGCTGCAGATCCCTTTGTGGAAGACAACCCAAGAGTTAATCAAACAGGCTTCATCAGACATCTTAATTACCTTTCCCTGACTAAATCACTCCTGCCAATGATTCCCAGTCACCCACACTGGCAACAAAACAACTGTATAAAAAGCCAAACTTTTGCCCTCCCCTCCAACTGTGTCTTTTTTTCAGAATGAGTTTCCAGATAGAAGTAGCAGCTGTCAAAGTTCTCATTTTAAACATTCTCATTTTAAACATTAAACTAGAACAGGTACTTCGAAAATCATCTTAAGAAATACAATTAGTTAATTGGCCAAATAAATTTTCCCTATGGTGCAAAAATGCAGAATATGCATGATATTAAACCTTTACAAGGATATAATATTTAAACACAGCTAACAGATGATAACATTCTCCTTTAAGCTTTCAACCAAACATGCTGACTTTACAAGCTAAGTAGCATCTTTAATGATAAATATCTTCATAGCTACAAAGAATTCAATATTGCATTTTTTAATCAAGATCTCAAAAGTGTTTAACAAACATTCATTAAGCCTCCACTGCTCAACAAGGAGCATTTAAATTCTTCTCCTGAACTGGGAATTAACAGAATCAGAATGCCCATAATTGTAGGGAGTGAGTCAGCAGAAGAGCTGGAAAGAGACTTAGGAGTTCTGATTTCTTCATTCACCACTATGGAACATTCATTCATTGACATAAAGGAAACTTATTGTCTGGGAATAAAACAGAGAGCATGGTTTCAAGGCAGGGTTGAGATAGCCTAGAAAGATGGGTCACTGAATAATATAAGCAGTTAGACTTTTTTTTACAAACATTAAACTTGCTTTGCTTCAAAGTAAAAATTTTTGTTCTCAAAGTGAAAGACAATGGGCAAATAAATGGTTTGTAGTCAAACATACGGCTAGCTTTTTGCTTTCTATATGAGTCAGCCACATCCTTGGATTAATGGTAAAAATAGATTAAATAAGATGATCTATGTAGAGTACATAGCAAACCTGGAAGCGCTAAATACACATTTGCTTTATTTTTAATACCCTGGCACCATTTCTTTCGCAGGGTTGTTGTGAAAAGCAAATGTGATAATTTATAGAAATGCTACATAAATACGAACTAATAATAATGTTGACTCGAAGAAGAAAAACACAGGACCAATTCAGGAAAAAGTTAGTATCCAATCTTCTTGAACAAAGAGCATGTATAGAGGAGTCATTTGGAGCCAGACTGAGGAGAGCTTGAATGCCTTTGGAGGTAGCATACATTTAACTGGTAACGCATAGGGAGCCACTAAGGGCTTTTGAGCAGGGGAGTAAACATGTGGTTGTGCTTTAGAAAGATTAATCTGACAATGTCATATAAATAGTTTGGAGAGGAGAAAATAAAGTAAGTGAATTCGCAAGCGGACATAACAACCATCTCTATTTTGAGAGAAATACCAAATAGGGATAAGAATAGTTTATGACACCTACTCCTTTAAAAAACATACAGTAAATAAAACTGAGCTTGTCTACTTTTTTTTTTTTAAGGAAGAAAACTGCGTGCCTTCTGATGTGACTAATTTGGGTAATTTATTTCATCTAAATGCTTCAATTCCACAATTGTGTCTATACAGAATGGTCATCCAAGGAGGGTTTCCCAAGTCTTTTTGGCCTAAACCATTTATTACTGTTCTCTCCCACTTCCATGGACTTACACCCTGTACTCCTTTGCTGTAACTTGGGGCTTAGCCAAGTTAATGTCATGCAACATAACTAGTCAAAAAATGCAAGGTTCTCTACATTGGATTACATGCCGTCTTGGGTGGGGAGTGGGGAGGAGAGGGACGGAGAGAAAATTTGGAACCCAAAAACTTGTGGAACTGAATGTTGTAAACTAAAAATAAAGAATAAATTTATTTTTAAAAAAATGAAAGGTTCTAACCTGCAAGGCAGAAACACACCTGAAAAATTATTTCAGCACTTTCAAGTGAAGGGGACTTACTTTCACCATCTGGGATTTACTGACCATCCATAACACACTCAATGTAGTTGTATAAGACATTGAGCTTAGTTCTGATGCTGCTATACCTGCAATTAAAGTTATCTATCATTCACCCTACTACTTTCAAAGTTATCTTGGATTCATATCTTACTCTAAATTCTTACTCTTGCTTCCCACTCCCCCAGCCCAATTTTATTGATGTCACAAAGTAGTTTCTGACACTCTCTGATGTAGACCTTGCCACTAGCCCTTCATAAGCCCTACCTTGGTCTATTAGAAAGAATATTGGCCCCAAGTCACTCATTTTGGTGTCTATTTCCTAGTATGTAAAACGGAGGTGATAATATTTTCTCTTATCTGCCTCCAAGGTGTGTTGTGACACGTTAAAGTTGTGTGTTATGTGCGTGCGTGTGTGTGTGTGTGTGCTCAAAGGAGATACTGTAGCATTGCTATATGAAATGGTATAATTTTTCTAATTATTCCTATAGTATATGATACATTTTTCTGCCCAAGGTTCCCATTCATCTAGTGGACAATCCTTAGAATTCAATTCTGCCCTTACACAATGTCAAGTACAAGAGATGGTACTCACATAGTTCCCCCAAAGCCACTTCTGGAGTTGAGGGGTAGAGAGGGGTGGTTCAGAAGCAAGGCTGAAATTTCCTTAACACCAATCTTTCTAAAACTGTCCGCTGAGCACTGCTGCTCTATGTAATGGAGCATCATCTGATAATATTAAATTTGAAATTATAAAATAACATGTAGCAATCATCAGTATGAAAAAGAACATCAAATTAAGCTTCCAAATTTCCTCGAGCCATCCCACCCCCCTTTATCACAGACTCTCAAAGTTAGAAGGGACCTCAGAAGCCAACTAATCCAACCCATGTCTAAATAAGAATCACTTCTCAAAATCTCTCAAAAATGGTCATCCAGCCTGTGCTTGAAGATCTCTATGAGAAGAAAGCCACTATTTAATCTAGCAAACCATTCCACTTTGGGATAGCTCATAGAGGAGGTTTTCCCTCAAAATCTGCCACTAGCTATTTGTACCCACTGCTATTAGAACAATCTAATTCCATAAGATAGAGCTTCCAATATTTGAAGGTCATTATCATGTGCCACCCTCTCAATCTTCTCTTTTCTAGGCAAACCATCCTTAGCTGATAGATACTCAAGTGGCATAATCTTGTCTTTCTTTGGATAACTTCCTACTCATCCATGTCCTTCTAGAAATATGGTACCCAGAAGCAATCAGTTTCTACGGATGGAGTCTGACCAGGACAGAGGTCAACAGGACCTTCCTCCTTTTGGACACCATACCTCAGAGAGGGAACTTACTGTTTCCCATGGCAGTCCATTCCCCTTTGAACAGTTCAAGGATATTCTGTACCCTCAGACTAGCGGCACCCTCTGGGTTCCGTTATTACATTTGAAGTCCCAAAGCATTCTGAGGCCAGATCAGTTTAGGAAAGGTCACCTTTCAAACTTTAATCAAAACAATATAAAAGAGAGGAATTACTGAAACTAACTAGAGAACTCTTTCCTTCCCCCTCAGCTACTGGCAGGTAACTATCAAGAGGAATGGGGGGAAAAAAGGATATTATTGATGTTCTTATAGCTGCAACCGAAGGAGAACTATCCACTACTGATCAGGATAGCTTCCATTGTTACCAATATATGCTCTTCCTTCTATTTAGAGCAAATGGCATCATTCATCTTTCATCAGCTGCTCTAGACCAGTAATGTTAAACTCAAACACAAAAGAAATCACTAATCCACACATACGGATCTCAGCGGGCTGCATACTGACTTAGTTCTAAAATGTAATGCTATCTATGTCTTAGGGTATTTTTATTCATTTTGTTACTTATTTCTCTGTTAAGTATTTTGTTAAATAATCTGATCCATGAAATACAGACAATTCTTGCTTTATATTAACTCAGACCTCTACATAAAGCAAATTTTTACTTAATGAGAATTTGTCCATGGATGGGGGGAAGGGAGGAAGGCAGGGAGACACAGGTTCAGGGACAAGTGGTGGCCAGGGAAAGGGAAGAGAGAGCAGGAGTTGGAACACCTGGGGACCAGGCCAGCCACTCCAGGGCCTAGACAGGAGAGAACAGCTACATGCCAGAGCTGGGATAAGAGAAGAGGTACCCCAGGGTGGGCAGACAGGGAGCCCAACCCATCAGCAGTTGGAGATAAGCAATGGTCTCATCTGTTCTCAAGCCAAGCCCCCAAAGCCAGTAGCAGCAGGATGCAATCCAGTCTTCTGCTTTTACTTGGAGGGTTTTTTTTTTTTTTAAATATTGCCTAAACCTTAACAGGTTCAAGAGGAATCTGTTTTTGGTGGGGAGGGTGTGGGAAGCCATGAAACAAGAGCTAAGGTGCTAAGCAGAGGGAGAGCACACACAGTACTGTACAGTAGAGTTAACACAGGTATGATTTTGGGATAAGGATTCCTTTCAGAATTAAGTAATGTCAAATATGCATGATCCAAATTTATGTAAAGCAAGAACTGTCTATGCTCAGGCATACTCTAGGCACCTCTGCTTTAAACTAAGCTTTCTGCACAGCTCGCACTGCACAAAAATGAGCCTTTCATGATAAGGTTGGGGGGTACCGTCAAGAAATAAAAATTGCAAATTCTTTACCTACTCGATTTTTAGGGAGACATATGTAAAATAGAGAGTAGAGGGCAGGGTTAAACTTAAAGTCCCTTTTCCTCTTTTTGTCCTGAACCGTTATCTATGGATTTCATTATGATACAGAATTAGTCCCTAAGATTGTGGGATATTAGAAATGCTTTGGTCCACCTTCCTTAGTTTACAATTCAGGAAATTGAAGCAAAAGGAGTTAAGTGACCTTGCTCAAAGTCACAGAGGTGATATAAAAGACTCCAAATAAAGTCACTCTTTCCAATTAAACAACTATTTATTATGTGCTAATCATATGCAAAGGTCCATGATCTTGGATCCTGAGAATGCACTGATAGATACAGCTTGGGTTGCTCTCAGGGAACCTATAAATTAATGGAGTAGATGGGAAACAAGTAGATAAATAACTGTGACACAAAGAACAAGACAGAAGTACAAATGAAGGATCAAAAAATGCTGTTCCAAAATCTGAGGAGTGAGGACACTCACTTCACTGAAAGCTTCATGAAGAAGTAGCAAAAGGCCTTGAAGGAAGGGATGTAGGGAAGTGGGGTGGAGGTGGTAAATCAGTTTTAAGTATGGGAAATGGTAGTGGTGCTGTTGTGTTTGTCCTTTGTTCTCGAAGAAGACCATGACATCAGTGAAATGATAGCAAAGCACAGAGAAAGACAAGCAATCCAGTTTGGCTGCAATGTAGATTGGGTGGAAATAGGATTGGGTTAGTTTTGCCTGGCCTCAGAGGGCAGAACCAGAAGCAATGGGGCTGATGGGAAGGAAAACCCTCCTAACTGAATGACTGAAAAATAAAATAAGCTAACTCAGAAGATATGTGTTTAAGGAAAGGCAAGATGACTACTTGTTCAGAATTTTGCGGGTATTCCTTGTTCAGGTGCAGCCTGCCCTAGACAACCAGCTTCTTTTGCTCCTTCCAACAAAGATGCTGTTGAGTTGTGTGGCAGATAATGTCTAATAAAATAAGGCTAATAGGCCAGGATGAAGGTAGGTTGTGGAAGGCCTTATATGCCCAATCAGGAATTTATATATTATTCAGTAGGCCACAGGGAGGTACTGAAAAGTTTTTGAGGAGCGTTAAAAGAAAATTATTAAAGTAACAATGAATAAGCTGGGTTAGAGTGATGATGCACTATAAGGTGACCAGTTAGGAATCTATTAAAAGAGACTACGTAACGAAACACAACGGTCTGACTAGAACACCCAGAAGAAAAGGAAAAGGAGGGCTAGATGTAGACTGAAGAAGGATTTTGCAATTGACTGACAGTATGGAGTTACAGAGAGAGGGAAAAGAAAAAGACTCCCCAGTCCTGGGTCTGCATGAATGGCAGAATGGGAGACCCATTAACATAAAGTGAGAAGTTAGAGAATCATTTGAGAGAAGAATAGATTTTAAGAGAAAGATGGTAAGTTCAGTACAAGAAGTCTTAATTCTATGGGGCTAATAGGGTATCCAAGGGGCAATAGCCAGCAAGTGATTAGAAATGCAGAGAGAGCTCTAAGGATATTTTGGGAAAGAGAAAAGAAGTTTGGAGTCATGAAGACTCATTTTCATGAGTTCAAATCTGGCCTCAGACACTTAGTAGCTGTGTGACCCTGAGCAAGTCACTTAGCTCTGTTTGCCTCAGTTTCCTTATCTGTAAAATGAGCTGGGGAAGGAAATGGCAAACCAGTCCCATATGTTTGCCAAGAAAATCCCAAATGGGGTCACAGAGTCAGACACAACTGAAACAACTGAACAGCAAGAGAAAAATAGGTTGGAGAAACCTCTGAATAGAGATAGAGGTGATAACTAAAACCACAGGAGTAAATATAATCAAATAAAAGACTTTGGAAAGAATAGAAGGCCTAAAATAAATCCACAGAGAACCTAACCTCAGATACTTAACTGTTGTGTGACCCTAGGTAAGTCACTTAACCTCTGTCTCAGTTCCCTCAATGGTAAAATCTAAATAATAGCACTTAACTTGAAGAGTTGTTGTGAGGATCAATGAAACAACATTTGTAAAAGTGCTTAGCACAGAACCTGGAACATAGTAGATGCTCCATAAATATTTATTCCCTTCCTTCTATGGACTCCTCAGAATGTTTTTAAATACATACAATCAAGAGGATTACAAAGGAAACCAATTATATTAAAAAACAATTATCAAAAAAAATTTTAAATAAATTTAAAAAAAATAAATGAATAAAAAAATTTAAAGCAAGTTCACAGACTCCATGTTAGGAACCCTTGCTCTAGGTCCCTTGACACTGCAGGGCTATCATATGCAGACCTTCCTTTGGTTCACCATCTGATCAGCCCTCCTCCTTTTCAGGTCAATTATCTCCCTCACAAAATCCGTTATGCTGCTTCTCCTGCAGGACTCTGCCTTTTGGATTTAACCTGCAATTTTGCTTCCTCAGAAATTGGAGTATTCTATGGTTCACAGCTGTATAGCATGATTGGAAGAACGTTAAGAAGGTCAAAGAGATGGGCCATTGTTCAGGAAGAAGTTCAGGCTCATTAAAAAGTACCAAGAATATTTCTGAAAGCAATCCAGCCCACTTTCCTATTTCATTCTGGGTCCAGCTCACCATCTATCTACATTATCTGTCCAAGATTTAGGTACTGATGGATTAGTTCTAAAGGTTGTCCATCCAACCGCCCAGCGACGTCTAGACAATAGACATTTGGACTCTGCTCCTTGTTTAAAAAAATGGCAAAGCGGCATGAGTGGATGTTTCATATACCTTCCTAACTTTCTTATCCAGACATGCCCACAGCTTCAAAAGTAGCACCCATACAGTAGACACAATGTAGAAATGCTAGCAAGAAAATGCCAACTCATCCTTTCTGCAACTTGCTCAAGCTCTCCCACCCTACCCCCCAACAATTTTTGAAGACAGACAGTAGTCTAGGAAATTATGTGGCAAGCATTTCATTGTATGCACATTTTTTTTTTTACAAAAAACTAGACTCTCCTGATTCCAAGGACCACGAGCTAGGTTGGACAGATATGATGTTGCCATTTAGAACAGTAGGTGAAGATTAACATGCCTTTTGCCCAACATCAGGAGTGGTATGGTATCCAACTCTCTTCAAATTATTACTTGTAGTTTAGGTCCTTGACACCAGCAAGGTAAGACCACTAGTGATGAGCCAAACAAAGACACATTTCTCAACCTCTTCTCCCCTTCTTTAAAAAAACAAAAGAAAAACATGATTAGGAAAGTTAACTACAACTGATGAGGAGACATACTATACACATGCACAAGCTAGAAATTATGAAACACACACACAAGAATGTGAGGTTACATTATTTCTGCATAATGATGGATGGGAACTGTGATACTATTACAGCCATCAGTAATGTGTTTTTATCCCCCTAGACTATGTCCTCCATGAGGGCAATGATCACATCTCCTCTAATTTTGCATCTCCCTCAGTGCCTGTTCAGAGAAAAAGAGGAACTTAATAAAGGTTTGCTTAAGTTGATGAATAGATAGATGCTCAACATTGCTGTGATAGATGCCTAAAAATTTATTCAGTGCCTACCACAGTGTCTGGAATATGTTTGGTCGCTTTGCAGTAAAGTTCAGCTCTTCATAATGCCATTTGGGATTTTCTTAGCAGTGGTTTGCCATTTCCCTCTCCAGGTCTACAACATAGTAGGTGCATAATAAATGCTTCCTGACTAACTAAAAAAACTAGTGCTGGAACTGAGACTGACTGACTCATCTAAAGTTCTACCCAAAATTTGTTACTTAAGTATCACAATGGCCTAAACTTCATGGAGGGAAACACACCAACTACCCACAGTAAAGCTTGGGGGCAAGAAAATTTGGGTGGAGAAGGGAGGTAGTAAATTGGGAAACTTAATTAGCAAATGATTCAGTACTATCTCTGTAACCAAGGAGCAATTCCATGAATAAACAAACTTTGCATCTTCCTAAATGCCATGGCAAGGGCAAATTGATATGCTTCAAGTGGTATGATTATAACAGCAGATATCCACAAATACTGCCCTCCAAAGACTAGGGTGTGCAAGTGAAAAAGGATGGGTGATTTCAAAGAAAAGAATGTTTAAAAAATCCATAACTAAAAAAATTCTACCCTTTACTGCTGCAAAACAAAGGATAAAGGAATGAATTTCTGATTCAGATCTACAGTGGCAGGTAAAGAAAGAAAAGTGTTACATGAGGCAGGTCACAGACTGATTTCTAATTGTAAATTTATTTAATTCCACCTTGAAGTCTTTGTGGGAACTTTGCTCCACTTAATTCAATGCCCTTTGCCTTTTAAAGAGAAATCAGTTCATAAGAACCCCTCAACAGCAAGAAATGGGATCAGGGGGGTTGCAAAACACCCTATTTCTGTATACAAAGGAGAATCAAATTGGATTATTTTCTGCAGTATATTGACGCCCTAGTCTTTCCCCACCAACTCTGGAGAGAAATGTTTCACCAAAGCACCTGTAGTGCTTGCAATCATGTCTGTAACTAAGCTCCTTCCCAGTTAAGCCAAGAACTATTAAGAAAAAAAGTTCAACATTATTTACACAGCCTTTCAAGTCTAATGTTCCTCAAATAAGAGTGCTGTTCCAAGATTTTCCCCAGCTCCTAGAAACTTTCCTGCTTTTTAAATTGTGCCCCACATGCTGACCTCAAGTTCTGAGGCAGAGATAAGAACACTGAGAATAAAAATTCCTTTGGTGATTTATAAATCTCATGTTACACACAGTTTTGTATGCCTATTGCTCCTGAAAACAAAGAGGAGCAATCCAAGCCCCTCTGACTTGAAATGAAATAGCTTTGTTTGGTTTTCCTTTTGACGTGGCCTTGATGTAGTGACCAGAATATTACCCTGGCAGCCTGGACCCCAGGTGTCTCAGGTAGCCTCAGAACAAGAGCAGCGGGGCTCTGCAGTCTGCAACGGAATAAACCTCTCAAATTCAGTCCAGCTTCTCTGAAAATACATACATACAGAGACCAAAAAGATTGTCTGAATTTACACCTTCTAATTCACTGCAGCTCTTAAAAGGAAAAACATTGCTGGAAGGTGTGAATTGTTACTTGTTTGCAGATGTTACAAAGGCAGAACAAACAAGACTCGTTTTAAAGAAGGACCTGGAGTTACTAGTTGGGAGCTCAAGTTCCATATATATACATTTTCGTGGTTTAAGTTTTTATTTTTATTTTTCTCCCCTATGCTGGAAATGATCAGAGCTAATAATTAACTGCATTTAATGTTTTCTACACTCGGTCCCAAAGTACTTTCAATTCAGGTGAAGAATGTAGTCGAATAACAATAAAATGTTTTAAAAGGGATGCCGGATACTCGATTCATCTCATTGGTCACTCAGAAGCCTTTCCACCTAAACCTGCTGCTGAGTCCAGCCAAAAGCTGACCGCAAATAAAGATGTCACCCAGGGCTGCATGCTTCCCCTGCAATTGGCAAATTCCTTCTTTTAGAAAGTTGCTTGAGATGTGCACCTCTTTGGGATTTCTCAAGTTCAGTAACTGGGGCAGACATATCGGGAAGGCCAATTTGCTTTCAAGATGACCATCTGCCCTCTACGGATGAACCAGTTCTGTTTTGTTTTGTTTGGGGAGGGGTCCCCTTTTTAAAGCATCCCTGAAAACTCTATGACTTCCAGCACAGGCGATTCCAAGTTCGGGGCACTAGCTAGTGTCGCTCCCCTCTAAACTACAGTGCGGGCTGTCTGAACGCCCTTTTGCTCTCCGGCCAGTCCGTCCCACCCTCGACTACACAGACACACACTCACACACTGAGAGATATGTACACACACACACGTAGACTGCGGTTTGCAACAACTCCCCACTCTCTCTCCCGCCCCCCAATTCACTGCAGCTGGGGAGGAGATGCGGGGGGCCAGCAGCCGAGGCTGGGCCGGGGACAGCCGCGGTCCGGCCCCGGGGCTTCACTCACCACTGTCCAGCCTGGCGATCTGGGGCAGCCGATAAGTGCTGACCAGCAAGTCCAGCGGAACGGCCCCCGAACTCCACTTCACATCCTTCAGACTGTAGCTCTGCGAGGGGACCGGGTCCATCTTCCTTGCCTCCTTCTTCACACACACCCCCCTCCCTTTCCAGTCCACTACCACCACCTCCTTCTTGTCTGCCTCCTCGGGCTCCTGGGGGTGGGGGGCTGGAGAGGGAGGACAGACAGGTCTCCCAGATTGCTGGGAACAGCAGGGCTGGGGCGGGGGGATTAGGGGGGGAAAGAGCTTTGCTGCTGGTTCAGCCGCTGCTGCTGCTGTTGCTGCTGCGGCTGCTTCTGCTGCTGTTGAAGCTGCAGCTGCGGGACATGGCTGAGACGCCCCGGGTTCCCTTACAGAGCAGGACTAAGGAGAAACCGTGGCGGCGGTGCCTGCTGCTGCTGCTGCTGGGGCTGACGGTGCTGATAGTTTTGCTGCTGCTGCCGCTGCCGCTGCTCCTCCTCCTCCAGCCCCGCGATTGCAGCTGCGGCTGCTGCCCGCTGCTATCCTCCTCCTCCTCTTTCTCCTCCTTCCCTCTGCTTCTAGTGTGTGAGGAGGAGCCGCTGGTCTGAGAAACGCCATAGCAGCGCTCCCAGCACTGACTAATCAACAAGGTGCGAGGAACGCCTGCGCAGCTCCCGGAAACGCCGCCTCCTCCTCCTCTTCCTCCTCCTTCTTCTCCTCCTCCTCCTAGTGCTCCCGCCCTGCAGCAGAGCTGGAGCTCCGGGCGGGCTCCATCTGACTCTCTCCTCCCTCCCTGGTGCTTTCCCGGCTTTCCCTTCCCGGGGATACACTGACATGGGCGCTCTGTGCAAAGTCTTTAGCTCTCGCTCCACCCTCTGACCACCTCGGCTCCCTGCAGGACTCACACAAGCCTGGAGGGGAATAAGCTGATTTGATTTCTACCCTTGACTGTGTAGAAGTATTCTACAGACTGCACTGGAGAAATGCGAAAGTTGAATTGCAGCGTCCAACTTGCCCTTGGAAATCAAGAACTGCAGCTTACAAATTAAACACAAAACTACGTCGTAGAATCTTGTCTGTTTGCCCTAGAATGTGCAGTGATCTTACGAATTATCTTCTTGAGTTTCAATGCGATTCGCTGCAACAAATATCTCTCTACTAAATACTCAGTACGTGCAATGTTCTGTCCTGGGCTCCGAACGAGATGCACAGATTATGCTTTCAAGAAGTTTACAATCTCACCGCAGAGACGTTTTTTAAAAACAAAACGAGACCCTGTGATACAAGGGAGAGTGTGATTAGAATGTAAACTCCTTGAGGAAGTCAACAAAGCATTTATTAGACTCCTACTATGTTCCAAGCACTGTGTTAATTGCTAGGGATATAAAGAAGGTCAAAAAGACAATTTACAAGGAATTTACAATCCAGTGGTGAAGATAGTATTCAACCAATCGTGTACAAATTATATAATAACTATATATATATACACACATATATAAATATATACATAACATCATGTATACTGTGTATATATAGCCCATATACACATATAAATAAATACGTATATATAGAAATATGGTATGTATGTATACACATACACACATCTTAAATTGGAGATAATCTCAGAAGAAAAGCACTAGCATTAAAGGGATGGGAAAGGCTTCTTGGCAGATGGGATTTTGGCTGATTTAGAAGGAAACCAGAGAGGTCAGGAGACAGAAATGAGAAAGGAGAGAATTCTAGGCATGGAGGGACAGCAAGTGAAAATGTTCCAGTAAGGTGATGGAGTATCTTTTTGTAGGAACAGCAAGGAGACCAGGTTCACTGGATCATAGACATTTGGAGGGGAGTAAAATGTTGGAAGACTGGAGAGGTAGGACAGAGACTGAGTAGTGCTTAACATAATGCCTGGCATATCATTAGGCTTAATAAATGCTTGTCAATTGATTAATTAACGAGGGAGCTCTGGCAAGGGAGAGGGCCAGAAAAAGTGTGGTGAGAAATCTAAGAGGTCATTTACCACTATCTTGGGAGTTGGAAGCGCTCCAGGGGAAGAGGAGGAGAAAAAGGAGGAGGAATGGCATCAGAGAAAGTTTCATGGAGTTTCATGGAGTTCTTAGCATCTGCCTCCCACCTCCAACCCCCTTCCCCAAACCTTCAACCCTCACTGCTGGGGAGTGGAGTAAAGGAGAGAGATCTGATTTTTC
Organism: Trichosurus vulpecula; assembly: GCF_011100635.1. Taxonomy (NCBI): domain Eukaryota; kingdom Metazoa; phylum Chordata; class Mammalia; order Diprotodontia; family Phalangeridae; genus Trichosurus; species Trichosurus vulpecula. Next base: position 255,454,837 of record NC_050573.1, read on the forward strand.
ACCTCTTCCCCTTTGCCCACATTCAGTCTAGAAACTAGATGCTCAAGAGGTAGGCTCTCTCCCCACAAAGCCTATCTAAAATGATTGTCAAGACTCAAGACTCTACAAAAAGTTGCCAAGAGGAGCCAATTGCCTCATACATGTCACAAAGCAGATGAGTTTATTTTTTTTTTTACTGTGTGAGGTAGCGAGAAAATAAAATGAGAAGACTGCAGGAAATATATATGTATAAATATATATCTATTCATATCTGTACTTAGAAATGTTTAAAAATCAAGAAAAGGGAAGTGGAAAATTCTGCTGAGTCTGTGAGAGTCTGATTGCTCAGCCTTTGGGAAAGTTTACCCTGAGACTTTTTGTTCTTTCTTCTGGTTCTGGTTTAAGAATAGGGTCACTGTGACCTGCTTTCCTTTACTGTAAAAGTACTGTAGAAGAATGGAGAGGGTCTCTCCCTCCCCTTATCCTATTGTCCTTCTTCAGATTTATATATGTCACCTCAGTTGTAATCATTAACTAAGGGAATAGGAATTGGAGTTTCTGCGCCCTGATTTCCCCATTCTTTGTCTAGTTTTTGCTGCTCAAATTGTAAGCCTGCCTCCCAGCCAATGGTGAGAAGGGTCAGAGTTGGGCAGGAATTCTCTTGCATTAGGTATAATTATTGGTGCTTTGCGCCTTGTACGGGGCATCCCTTGCTAGATCTGTTCTGGCAGAGGATGCCCTATTCTCGTGAGAATTGAATAAAATTTTGTTTCTGTTCCCACCCTGAGATGGCTCCTTATTAAAAATTAACTTTTTTCAGTTGGTGAGGGTTTTTCATCCCACACATTACCATGCTGGGAACAAATGAACTGAAGGAGTAAGAGGTCAAAAATGGGGAAATCAACCAAGGGATAATCCAGTATTGAATATATAGTTTACCCACATTTTGCAGGTGAATAAATTGAGGACACAGAGAAGGAGGTTAAGTTCTTGAGGGTAGGTTGGGTTCTGTGTGTTTAGCATCCCTCACTCTAGGTAACCTGGGAACTTGAACTCTAAGGTGAACTGAATTATTTCTTTGCTGTCCTTTGTTTTCAAAGAGGACCAGTGACATCGCAGAGAGATGCCTTGACTTGTATGTGAACTGGATTTAATTGAGGCAGAGTTGTACAGTCATCAACTTTACTTTCTCTTCCAGAGTCATGGAAGTCCAGCAGGAAGACAACAGTCAGGGCAACTGGTGATGGCCAGAATGCAGTAACTGACCTTGGTGCCTTTTGATGTCTGACCAAGCTCTAACTGCTTCAGCGCCTTCATGGTCCTTTGGAAAAAAACTGTTCTCATCCATCCACCCATTCCACCAGGAGTAGCGGCAGGGTCTTTACATCCTTGGGGTAGACAGCCCCCTAACTCACCAATGGGTTTGAGGCCTGGCAGTTACCCTCAGCCTGGTTTAGGCTGTCTGACTACAGGGTTTTACTGGAGTGTGGCTGCTTTGCATGCTACTGCTTCTTGGAGCCACAGGTGAGAGTTGGGTGAAAAGTGGACATCAAAGGGTGGATGAGCAGTCCTGAAAAGCGCTCAGCAAGCCTTCACACTAGAGGTGCTCATCGTCCCTGAGCACCCCATACACCCCAATTCCTTTTACACCATCTCTGGTGTCAGAAGGCTAAAACTCTTGTGTCTGATCCTTACTTACCTACCTTAACTACAACCTTCTTGTTGTTGTTTGGTTGTATCTGACTCTTCCTGACCCTATAGACCATACTGTCCATGATGTTTTCTTAGCAAAGATACTGGTGCAGTGTACCATTTCCTTCTCCAGTGGATTAAGGGAAACTGAAGTTAAATGACTTGCCCAGGGCCACACAGCTAGTGTCTGAGGCCAAATCTGAACTCAGGTCTTCCTAACTCCAGGTTTAGCATTCTATCCACTCACTGAGCCAGTTAGCTCTCCTTAAGCAGGTCTCTTAACCTCTGTTGGCCTGTTCCCTCATCTGTAAAACATGTAGACTGAACCAAATAGTCTCTGAGGTCTCTTCTAGTTCCAGAGCTATTCCTCTATCTCAGGAGCTGTCATTTGTTCACCACCTGATTTTTATGCCCTAACAGTCTTAGAGAGTGAAGCCCAGCATAGAGACAAGGGGAGGCCATCCTTGGTGTCAGGATACACTGGACTGAAGTCTAGCATCTGCTGCATTCTAATTGTGTGACCCTTTGTAAGTTACTGAACCCTTCAGTTACTCAAGCAGCTAAAATATAAGTTATAGATGAGTAACTTATCACCATCAATAGAAAAATTGCCCACCAACAAAATCACAAGTTTCAGCCAAAATATTTTTAAACCAATCATTTTTAACAATAAGATTATTATTAATGGATAAAATTACAGATCTCATCTCAAAATTATAGATCTGGACATTAATAGAGTTGAAAATATTGTAATTTTTTTTCAATTTTCAGCCAATAATCTATGCTTGAAATAAAACAAGATGAGATATGAAGCACTGTGGTATAACAGGATGAGGGGCAGTAAAGAAGACTTAGGCTTCAATCTAGACTCTGCTACTACTTACCAATTGTGTGTCCTTGGGCCAGTCACTTCACAAAGTGGGCTTCAATTTCCTGTTATAGAACAAAGAAGTTGGACTAGATAATCCGTAAGGTTACTTCCAGCCAGAGGCATACTGGAGCCAGTTTCAACAGTCATGTTCAATTGTTCGAGATCAGTTGAAAGCCGATGGCTAAAGTTTTAGTATGAGTATCTACACCTCAGAGAGAATAAGAAAAGCTACAAATCAGGGATTAATTGATTCTCTATTTCTGGACTTAAGGAAACAATGGAGAAAAGGTTAATAATGTAGATGAAACTTAAAAGTGTGTCAGTGGTGCTTTTTTTTTTCTTCAGAGAGCTAGTTGTTAAACAATTAACTTTCAGCTCTATAGTCCTAGGGTACCATCCAGCCCCTTTTTTAAAGACAGGCTGGAACCATCTCCTAGCTTTTTACTGGCTTACTTAAAAACACTTAATGTGCCTGCATACTTCATTATTTTCCCCACCTTAGCAATACGCAAATTATTCCACTTCCACTTCTCCTTTTGTCTTATTTGCAAGCGCTGGTAATGATGCTTTTTTAGCCAACAAAAATTTTCAGGTGGAGGTTGTGACCATTTGTTTTTGCTAAACATTCATAGAAGGAAGTGGGAAGTGTGCTTAACAAAGCATATTTATTTTACTCAAATGGAAGGGCTCTTTACTGACTTGAGTTGTCTAAATGAGACTTCAAAGCAAGAAGTATGAAGAGTTTTGCCAACAGTGCTGTTTAAATGATGAGTAAAGCTTCGATTCCAGAACCAGAATAGCAAATATCCTTGGAGGGCTATGTCTGAAAGGGACTGTAGAAAGCAGCTAGTCCAACCTCTAAAATATCTTTGGAATACTAGAAGAGCCCACTAATCCAAACTCCTCAGAACTCCTATATCCTGAGTTCCAATCCCGTACACTTCCAGGGATTCTCAAGTCTTCTTCCATTCTCCTACACATTGGCTTTCAATAACTTTCTCACACAACTTACTCAATAGGAAGATTGAATTATAGAGTTTACTATGTATGTAAAAAACTTTCCCATACTCCTTATTCAATATGAAAAAAAAGAAATTCCAAAGTGTGCCATGAATCTGCTCATAAAATAGATAAAACAGATTAATCAATTTCAATTAGATATGTAGTAATTTACCAGATATTCTCGTACCTTCTCAACAAAGTTCTTCACATCCCCTTATCATAGTATGAAATAAAATCTATTCCTTCTGACCCTGACTCAGATGATTGTCATGAGGATCCAGTACCCCAGGGAACCCCTGCATTCCATCATGTCTCTTAAGTCTTACATGGCAGTTCTACAAACCAATTGCTCTTGGACAATCACTTTCCTTCTCAATAATTCCCTGGGTTTCCTAATGGGGAGGGATAGAGTCATATGTTGCCCTCACTTCACTCAGGGGATATCACTGTTCCTTCTTCACAACCCCTGATCTCAAAGCTTTTAGAAAATAAATAATTGTTCACCTTCACCGAAGTTCAATGAGCATGGAAAAAAAAAATAAAATGTAATGCAATCAAAGCTATCTTAGTGCAGGCCAGACTGAAGGGTTACCCTTCTAGCTGACTCCACAAAAAGGGATATCTAGTTGTATGGTCCAGTCAAACTGACCTTCTTGCTGTTCTTTAAACATGAACCTCCATCTTTAAATGCTTGCCTTTGTAATGGAAGTCTTCCATGCCCAGAATGAGTTCTTTCCTCATTACCACCCCTCTCCTTCAAGATTATTCTCAAGAGCCACCTTCTGTGTAAGGCCTTTCCTGGTCTCCCCAGCTGCTAATATATCTCCCTCCCTTCAACCCTCTACCTAGGACTTCCTTCTATCTACTCTGTATGTTTTCATGTATATATGGTTTTACGGTCTTCATCCTTTAGAATGTAAGTTTCTTGAGGGGAGAGATTGCTTCACTTTTTTGGTCTTTGTAACCTAGTAGAGTACCTGAAAAGTAAAAGATAATTAAGGGTTTGCTGTTTGACTGTGTGATTAAATGATTGTAATTGATTCCACTAAAAAACAGAAAAGATGACTAAGTAAAATTTCATTGATATTCATATCTACATAACTTACATAGCCTTATATTTCCCAGTATATCCCCAGTTTTTTCTCTTCCCTAAAGAGTTATGCCTTACAACATAGAATGAAGAGGAAAAAAATATAGTTCAGCAAAATTACCCATACTATTAACCATTAAAAATGACATCATGTGCATTGTTCTATATCCATAGATCCCAATTTCTACGGAAAAAATGGTGGAGAGGCACGTTCCCCTATCTCTTCTTTGTATTTTTTTCTATCTTCTAATTTTTTTATATTCATCAAATAATATTGTGTTACATTCATCTACCACAACTTGTTTAGCTATCCCCCAAATTGATGGGTATCTACTCCCCGCCCCCCCACCCCGAGCTTTGCTACCATTAAAAAGTACTGCTAGAAATAATTTGATATATATGGGGCCTTTTTGTCATTGACCTCTTGGTAGTATATACTAAGCACTGGATTCTCTAGGTCAAAGGGCATGGACATTTTGGTCACTTCTGTAGAAAATTTCAAATCACTTTCCAGAATGATTTGCCCAGTTTATACTTGTGCCAACAGTGCATTTAGGATGCCTACTTTTCCTTATCCTTAAAGGGGGAAATGTCAATATACTTTTTATGGTAGAAATATGGAAAAGGTAAAAAGTAAATAGAAATAATACAAAAAACAGGAGTCTAGATACCTGGGTTTTGAAAACCTAGACTCTAGGCTTTGATGCTTAATGTGTGATAGAAGTCAATTAGCCTACCTGAGCTTCCATTTCTTTGTCAAAAAATGGAAATAAAATTCATTCCTTCTGATCCTGCCTCATAGGTTTGTAATAAGGATCAAACAAGATGAACTATGTGAAAGCATCTTATAAATTACAGAGCACTATAACTGTAAAGTATAATTAATTAGATATTATTGGAAGTGCTATTTTTTTGTGTCTCATCATAGTTACCCTGAATTTTGAAAAGGCTTTATCTGTAGTCTGGGGAGTTATAGACATAAAGATCATAGTCAATCCGTTGGGAACTGATAATGTCAGAGAGAAAGAGAGGGGAGGGAATGGAAGAGAAGGGGAAGAAAGAGGAGGGGAGTGAAAGGGAGAGGAGGGGAGGGGAGGGAAGGGAAATGGAGAATGGTAAGATTTCGGTTTCCTTTGCAAGCTTTCATAAGTTAGTAGAAGTAGTAGCAAAAGAGAATGTCTTGAGGGAGAAAAATCCCTAGTCTGACAGAGTTTGACCACAAGTATTGTGATATAGGGATAACTGTACTTCTGGCCATACTAAGCTGTATCTCAAAGGATATTCAATGCCTGCTGAGAGCCTTTGTCTGGTGAAATGGGGGTCTGGTACATGCATAGACCCCATTAGTTTGCTCAGTTGATGCAACCTTTCTATGGAGAAGATGCTGAGGCACTTGCTTCCAGAAGAATCATGATTCTGATTAGCTAACCACGTGATTAATGAGAGACTCCTGATTGTCTCCAGAGGCATTTAAAAGGCCTTAGCTTCTCCCTCTCTCTTTGCCTCTTTCCTCGTGTCATTCAGTGTTTCCTTCCCTCCTAATATCCAAGGAGAGATGATACTCTAAGGGGATAGAGGTCATAGGACCTTTTCCCCTCTAAGGCCATGTGGCCCAGAGAAAGAGATTTCAGCTCTACACCTTTTATTGTTTATTTGAACCCTGGATTTTGTTCCTTTCTTTTCCAGATGAAGAGAGTAGAGTCTCCAAAGTTGGGAATTTCCAAAGCCTGGAAAACAAGCTTCAGCAATCCAAGAGCTAGAATCCAGGGTGGATTTTATAGACAACACAACATCAGTTCCCCAAGGAGGATGGAGTGATCTGGAGTGGGACCCTAGCCCAGTGAAAGGACTCACCTGGTCAAAATGTTGCATCTGGACATGAACATGGAATAGTGCTATATAAGAATGGAGCAAAATGACAAGCCTTCCCTCAGAGGTTTTATAGGAGAGATTATGTCCTTGAAGTATTTGGGAAAATGTCTATACCTTTGCTTTTGCTATATATTTGAACCAAATATCCTTCCATAAAAGCTGATTGATGTTAAGTGGTTAAATGGAACTGAGGTACTAGTCACAGGCACCTAACAATGGGCTGGTAGACACTCAAGCCTATGGTAGTAGAAAAGAAGCATCCCAGAAAACGTGGGAGGTGTTATTATCCCTGTTTTATTGATGAGGAAATTGTGGTGGTATTATGGTGAGCAGATATTGCGGCCTGGCTCTGGAAGAGAAGGCCAGAGCACAGAGTGTGCTGGACTTTTCAACTCACTCTACATTGGTTGTTCTGCCTGGTTTTTAACTCTGCTCTTATTGGAGGGCTGGAGGGTAGAGTACCAAACTCCTCCCACTGCCTTCCTTTATAGAGGGCAAAAGCTGGACTTCTCTGCTCACCCTACTCTGCATCTTCCACTGTACTTGGATTCCACCACACTGAACAAGATTCTCCCTGGTTTCCCCTTTTCCTGCTTTCCTACTATAACAGCAAGCACCCTCGTATACCCAGGATGGCCTGCTAGCACAAGTTCTTTGATCTGCTTTTAAAGGGGTCGACAATCTTATCTTAATTAAACATATACATCATTCATTTAGTTCAGAAGAAAGGTCAGCACCCTGAATGTAGAGAAAATACAAGAAGGTCAGGAAAAGAAGGAAAAGGCAGAGCACTGACAAAAATGGAGATATCAGCTTTTGAGTTGAGCAAAAACATAAAGGAGCAGGTCAAAGAACAATCCTGAGAGAGAAATTACAAGCAGAGAAAATAGCACAGATCAACAGACAGGGTTTCCAACTGTCTGACACAAAGTCAGCAGAGAGGGAAACACCAACATCTGGGTTTTCAAAGCTGCAGGGCTCTTTAACAGCTACTTAGAGTCTCATCTGGCCAAATCTTGTGAACATTCTTCCCATGAGTGAGCCCCCGAAGCAAAATGCTAACTTCAGAATGATATACACAGCAAGAAGGCATCACAACCTTCATGCTTCAGTGCCTAATTACCAAAAGGTGTGAAAGCCTTCCTACAAGCAAGCCTCCCCAATAAGCAATCTTCCCCTTTAAGTAAGTTCCTCCCCCAATGGGCTCCATGTGACTCAGGATGTATCATAGCTGTGAGCTGGAGTTTTAAAGCAGCAAAACATTGTGATTGAACACATGTGGTCACATTCATTAGCCTATTAATGGATGGGGAAGATCTTCCTATTCCATTAACATTATACCTACCTCCTTTTGTGTATCTTGCCTATTAGATTGTAAGTTTCTTGAGGGCAGGGACTGTCTTTCTTTTTATTAATTGTATATCCAGTGCTCAGCACAATGCCTAGCACATAGTAGGTGCTTAATAAATGTTTATTGTATGAGATATATAACTATACATGACTGAGACACTAAACAGACATTTCGGAGAGAGTTTCTCATTGGAGGGCGTCTTAAAATTTTTTTTATTATCTTTTGTGAATTCTAGTTTGTATTCTTAGCCTTTTCGGTAAAATTTCTATTTTTAATTTTGTAAACTACATATTTGCAAAAGGAGTTGGCATCAGTACTGTATATGAAGAGAATCCTTTTTTTCCCCCAGATTCCCTTGATGGCATCTATTAGTCCAAACATTGAGAAATTCCCCAAAGTAGATCTGGATGGCTTTTATGTTGTGGAACAAGGGTTACCCTTTTCAGTGTAGTATTTGGAGGCTCATTAACCTAATTAACCTAAGGTGTTAAAATGATGAAAGAACCTTTTTTATGTGAAGGATGTAATAAGTATCATCTAGTTAGTACAAGAACAGAACTTTTATTGAAGTTATCTCTCAATTCATGGATGTATGTATTCCAGCAAGGCTTTTAGCAAGTCATGTATGCATACTGTACTTCACTTTTCTTTTGACTTCCCTTGTAAAATATTTTCCTAAACTGGGTAAACCTCTTCTCCCATAATAATTTTGCTTCTCTCTCTCTCTCTCTCCCTGTCTCTCTCTCTCTCTCTCTCTCTCTCTCTCTCTCTCTCTCTCTCTCTCTCTCTCTCTACCCCTCTCTCTTTGTCTGTCTCTTCTTCCTTCCATCCCTCCCTCCTCATTTCTCTCTGTCTCTGAGTTTCTTTCTCTCTCCCTCCTTCTGTCTGTCTTTTCTGTCTTTTTCTGTTCCTGTCTCTTTCTCTCCCCACTTCTCCAGAATTACTCAAGCTGTTAACAGTCCAAAATTCCATTCAACATACAGTAACCATATCTATAGATTGCACATGAGAGGCTATTGAAGCTAATATTACAATATGATTTGGATTCCAGTAGTATCTGGGGGAAAATATGAGGTTGGAGGAAGACCGTCAGGAAAAGAAGGAAAAGACAGAGCACTGACAAAAATGGAGGTATCAGCTTTTGAGTTGAACAAAAACATAAAGGAGCAGGTCAAAGAACAATCCTGAGGCTTGGATTTTCTGTGTTCCATTTGCTGATCCATTAAGTCCTAGCCAACCACCTGGTTCCTACTGTGTCATGAAATGCTAAAAAACCTTAGACTCAGAGAGTATACCCTGAGGCTGCCTTACTCCTGAAGCCACTGTCTATCCTGGCCATTATTCCACTAAATATAGTAATAGTGGTAGTGGCTCAGGGATGTGCTGGAGCCAGCTCAGTTCTAGAGAGATAGTTGTTAAATTATTAGTATATATCTTTTTTATACCTCAGAAACTGGCAAATGATTATCAGCAAATGATTGTTTTGTTGATTATCTAGACTTAAGAAAGTGATGGAAAAATGTTAAGAATGCAGATTAAACTCAAAAGTATGTTATGCTAAACTTTTTCACAGAGAGACAGTTGTTAAAACATTTACCAACATACCCCTTCAGTAGCCCCTTGATAAGCTGAATCATTATATAGTAGGGTATTCAGACTCCTGTGAGGGGTCTCAATCTCATAACCAAAGCTTTAAAGTACACATGTAGCCTGCTGTAGTGAAATGAGTATTGGAATAGGAGTTAGAAAACCTGGATTCTTCTAGTCTTACACTTGGACAAGTCATTTAATCTTTCAGAAACTCATCTATAAAATGGAGTGATCTAATTGCGTTGTTTTGAGAATCAAATGAGATAAAATATACAATGAGGTCTTTAAAAATTAGAAAGCACATTGAAGGAAGGTCCATCAATTGGGGAATGGCTGAATAAGTTAAGTACATGATTGTGATGGAATACGACTGTTCTGTAAGAAATGATGAGCAGGCCGAATTTTAGAAAAACATGGAAAGACTTGCATGAAATAATGAAGAGTGAAATGAGCAGAACCAAGAGAATGTTCTATAGGGTAACAGCAATATCATTCGAAGAGTAACTGAATGACTAAGCTATTCTGAGTTATATGAATATTGAAATCAACTACAAAGGACCTATAAAGGAAGATGCTTCCCATCTCCACAGAAAGAACTGATATATGGAAGTACATATTGTATGATTCCACATATATGTCTGTGTCAAGTGTTGTCCTTCTCTTAGTACGGGGTTGGGAGGGAGCTTGAAACGCAAAATGTAACAAAATAAATAAATAAAATAATTTTTTTTAATTGGAAAGCACTATACAGAAGCAAGGTATTACTATTATCATGATTATTGTTGTCCATTTCTTAACATAGAAATGCCACAGCACATCAGGTTGCTTTTTATAAGAGTTTGCCTGCAATAGAAATAACCTGTCCAAAATCACAAATTTTCTTTAAGTCTCAAGTACAATCCTATCTGCTACAGGAAGTCTTTCCCAAGTCTTCTTAATTTTAGTGCTTTTCTTTCTCTTAGTTATTTCTTATTAACTTGTATGTAACTTGTTTGTGCGTATTTGTTTTCTTATTGTTTTCCCCACTCCCTCCTATTACACTGTGAGCTTCTTCAGGGCAGGGACTGTCTTTTGTCTTTTTTTGTACCCCCAATGCTTAGCATAGTGCCTGGCACAGATAAGGCACTTAATAGATGTTTATCGACTAACTGATATAAGCATGTAAATTGAATAAGGGCCAGGGTTGAGTTTGAAAGGTAGACTGTGATCCAGGTTCTGAACTCCCTTTTAAAGAAGAGAGAATGAACCAGGGGCTGCTACATAATAGTCACCAGGATCTGTATTTGGGTAATACATCTGATTGGATGGATTTAAAGACAGCAAACTTTTAGTGTGAAATCTTCAAAGGTGTGATTTAAATCTGAATCCTCTGACTTAAGAATCAGTACCTCAGAAGAAAAGAGGGCACTCAGTGAAGATAGTAAGAAGAAGGGCTGGAAATAACAATAAGGACCCAGAAGCATGGCTATTCTCCTTCCTGGACGAGTGTGTCTGGGTCCTCTTTTGTAAAAGTGCCTAGAGCCAAGAAGGGGAAGAATAGGAAGGGAAGAAAGGACAAGAGTCATACCTTGCCCATTGTTTAAAAAACAAACAAACAACTTTTTATTGATATTTTTGTTTTTACACTGCTCACATTTTCCCCAGTATCTCTTGCCCACCTCCTCCCAGAAAACCATCCCACATAATAAAGAATATTAAAAAAAAAGAGGAAGAAGAGGAAAAGAAATCAGCACAACCAATCAATGCATTGTAAAAGGCTGAAAATATATCTAGCGTTCCACACCTGCACAAAAGAGCCTTGCTGCCTTTTTTTATGCTTCTTTAAGGTATGGCTTGTTCCATCCCATTTACCTATAGAGCTGCGAGTGGAGCTACAAAGGACCTGAGATGGAAAGCAAGAGCAGGTGTGGCAGCAATAGTGTGATTAGAGATAAAAACTAGGCAAAGCAAGCCAGGATTTAGAATTTTGTTGAACTTGAATCAACACAGCCTTCAGACACAGTGTCTTGGAACCCTTTGACAATATGGTGAAGCCTATGGATTCCTTTTCAGAATAATGGTTTTAAATGCATAAAATACTATACTTAGGATTACAAAAGAAACCAATTATATTGAAATACAGTTATCAAAATATGAAAAAGAAAATGTTACACACTTTAGGTTTCTAGATAATAAGGACCAAGTGGAGACTTTTCTGAAATTGAGAGCAAAGTTGAGAGAAGGCTGAGTCCAAGATTGAAAACTGTCCTTGCTTGTGATGCTCTGTGTTAAATACGTCATTGAACAATAGTAAATTTAACATGAGGGATTATAGCTGAGCATATGCAAAATTTATTTTCATAACAACCCTGTAGAACTCAGTCAAACTGAATATTGAATTACATACTACTCAGCATGGCATTTAAATACTTTAACAATCTCACTCTACTCTGCCTTTTCTAGGCTTATTGTACATTGACCTCTACATTTCACACACACTGTACATTTCAGTTAGAGTCTCCTATTTGTGGTTCTATATATGTGACATTATCTTTCACTTCCATGTCCTTTCCTAAGATGTCCTAGTGCCTGGAATACAATCTTTCCTTCCACCCCTTAGAATCCTGAGCTTCTTTCAAGTTTTCACCTCTTACACAAAGCCTATTGTGCTATAACAACTTGTCATACCCCTCTCTCCAGAAATGACTTTGTATCCACTTTGCATTTATTTTGTATTTACATGTCTCCCCCCCCCCCACTCCCCTACCTCCATGTGTTACCTGAGGATAGAGACTTTCATTTTTGTTTTTTAATCCCTAGCACCTAACTAGGTACCTGGTATATAGCAGATGCTTCATAAATACATGTTGAATGATTGAATGCCAATATTCAATTAATAATATTTAGTTCATGCAACCATAAGCAAATCAAAGTCAGGTTAAGGAAAAAAAACTTGAATAAAAGGATGGAGAATCACAGGCTCTCCAAGTTGAAAGAGAAGTCAGAAGTCATTTAGTCCAATTTATTCCTGATGATGAAATCCCACTCTAATATTCCTGACCAACTGCTACCCAATATTGTCTTGAAGATTTCAAGTGGTAGAGAGCTCAATAATCTATAAAGTAGCCCATCCTACTTTTGGGATAGCTTGAGATTAATGTCAAGACATTTGATAGTAGTGTCAGAGAATTTCATTGACGGGTAAAGATTCCTCTCAAACCCGTTAAGGCTTAGGTATTATTAAAAAAAAAGAAAAAGCTTTGAGATCAAGGATGATAATAGCATAGAAGTACAAAGTATTGGGAATTATGTTGTACTTAAGAGTTCTTACAGTGCCATCAGTCTAGAATCTTGGATCCTAAATAATTTTCTCTATCACTAAAAGTTTAAAAATATTATCTAAGAAATAACTAAAATTTAAAGTGAACTCAGGGCTCACTTCTTTCAAATAAGAAAAGGGTGAGAGAATATAAGGGGCAGCCAGATCCCAAAAGGAACTAATAAAGTAAGATGATTGAGGTTATAATTTACTGTAGAAAATTGCAGAAGATGGATCAAGCACACAAGTAGAAAAGTTGGCCTTGGAAAAGAGAAAGAGACATCTCATTATTAGAGACTAAGGGAAAGGAGAAGAGAATGGGGGATGATGTCAAAGGGTTTTCATATGAAGGGAATGGGAAAAGAGGGAACTCATGTCAAATAGCCTCAATTTTCTCGGTAACAGAAGTTGAAAGCTCTCAGCTGAGAGTAGGACTAAAGCAAAGGATAAAGATTTTTGCTTTCTGAAAGTCACTAAGAACATAAATTTATGGAAAAGTAGAATTAAGCAAAAAAAAAAGACTAGAAAGAAAACCTATTATAGCTAGAAAGAGGTTGGTGTGTTTCATGGTAATCAAGGAAATAGGATGAGGGAAATAATTTGCTCATGCATTTATAAAGATAATTCAGTGATTTTTGTTTCTATCTAGTGCATGCATTTCAATGTACTCTAAAAAATGGCCCTGAGTATGTTATATTTTTCTCTGTTCTTTATTCCCTCTCTGACAAAAAATGTTTTGTTTTACATTTCCTCTATGGATCTTAATGTAAGATAAAAGGCTTTCTCAATGTACACAGCTTTCATTGATCCACTCTGAAAATCACAGTACATTTAAATAGCCATTGGGGAGTCATCTGTAAAAGAGAACACTAAGTTCCACTCTTCTCTCAACTACTACAAACTAATGTAATGGCACCATTAAAATGATAACTTCAACTCTTTGAAGAGTCTCTTCAGAAGAACTGACACAATACCAGTGAAAGCCATCCCTATTCTCCTTTTTCCCCTCCTAATCTTCTCTTAACCTTCTGTCAAATTGCCTCCCTCAAATATTCTTTTTAAAAAATATTTATTATGGACAATATTAATTAACAACTCAACAAATTATACTTGCTTTGAAATTATTTATGTTTAAGTCAGTTTCAACCAATCAAATGTCATAATTTTTCAGTCATTCCCAAAGAGATTCTATCATAGCTCTTTATATGCTCATTCCCATTTACTTTTGTTATTATGGAGGTAATGTATTCTGGTCCTGTTTTTCCCCCTGCTTAGCAATCTTTTCATTAAAAAATCTTTCCATGTTCCTTTGTAATTCTCATACTTATTGGTCCTAATTGCACAGAAGCAGAGTATAGTAGCTACGGGGCTGGATTTAGAGACAGCAAACTTTTAGTGAGAAATCTTCAAAGGTGTGATTTAAATCTAAATTCTCAGACCTAAGAATCAGTGCTTTCTCCCAATACTGCACTGCCTTGATACTTCAGTTTTATGATATTGTATCTTGATGTGCTTCAAGAAATTCCATGGAATTTATCTACTAAGTCTTAGACTAGCTGTCATTACCCTCAAGTATTCTGTTATATTAGTAAGATTGGAACCATTCTTTGTTATATGGGATGGCTCTCCGGGAGTAGGGAAGGGAAAGGATGAAGGTGATTTAGGAGATGTACAAACAAAATATATCCAAAAATTTATGTGGATGGAGTGAAAAAAAAGGAGACTGGAGTAGTGGGTAGGGAGCTGACCTTGGATCCAGGAAGATCTAGGTTCAAGTCTTGCTTCTGAAACATGTTGACTATATAATCCTAGACAAGTTACCTGCCTTCTCTGGGCCCCTCTGTGCCTCTGTGCTTGTTAAGATGGTGTGTTTTGAAACGTCAGATTTTCTATTTAGTTCTAGTCTTTGTATCAAGAATACTTGAAAGTCTTCTATTTCATTAAATATCCATTTTTTCCCCTGAAGTGAACTCAGTTTTGCTGGGTAGGTTATTTTTGGTTATAATCCTAGCTCCTTCCTTTGCCTTTCAGAATATCATATTCCAAGCCCTCTATTCCTTCAACGTGATACTTGCTAAATCTTATGTGATTCTGATTGTGGCTCCATGATATTTGAATGGTTTCTTTCTGGCTGCCTGAAGTATTTTCTCTTTGATCTGGAAGCCCTTGAATTTGGCTATAATATTTCTGGGGGTTTTCATTTGGGGATCTCTTTCAGATGGTGATTGGTTGATTCCTTTAATTTCTCTTTCACCCTCTGCTTCTAACATTTTGGTGTAGTTTTCGTTAATAATTTCTTGAATTGTATCTAGGCTCTTTCTTTGATCATGGCTTTCAGGTAGTCCAATAATTATTAAATTAACTCTCCTCAATCTACTTTCCAGGTCAGTTGTTTTTTTTTTTGTTTTTCAATAAGATATTTCACATTTTCTTCTTTTTTTCATTATTTTGACTTTGTTTTATTATTTCTTGATGTTTCAAAGAGTCTTTAGCTTCCACTTGACCAATTCTAATTTTTAAGGAATTACTTTTTTCAGTGAGCTTTTGTACCTCTTTTTTCCATTTGGACAACTCTGCTTTTTAGAGAGTTATTTTCATCAGTGAAATTTTGTACCTCTTTTTCCATTAGGGCAATTCTATTTTTAAAGTATTAGTTTCTTCAGTATCTTTGTGCCTTTTTTTTTTTTTACCAAACTGTCAATTGTCTTTTCATAATTTTCTTCATTTCTTTACCTAATTTTTCCTCTACCACTCTTATCTGATTTTGAAAATGCTTTTTAAAACTCTTCTAAGAAGTCTTGTTGGGCTTGTGTTAAGTTCACATTTTTTTTCCTCTGAAGCTTTGCTTGTAGCTATTTTGACATCATTGTCTTCTTCTGAGTTTGTGTCTTGATATTCCATGTCACCATAGTAGCTTTTCATGGTCAGATCCTTTTTGTTGTTGTTATTGTTTGCTCATTTTTCCAGCCTATTTCTTGACTTTAAATGTGTTGTAGTTGAATTCTGTTCCTGGTATGGAGCAGAGGAAGGCTGTCTCAAGCTTCAGATTTTTTTTTTTTTGCACTGTTGTTCTCAAGCTTCAGATTATTTTTTTCACTGCTGGAAGTTTTTGGCACTTCCAAAGTGGTGTGATCTAGGCGGGGTGGGGGGGGTGGTCACTGTTCTCCTGGTCTGCACTCTGGCCCTTACCCAGGAAGGTCCCCAGATCGCTTGGGACAGGACTGCTCCTCTCTGACCTTGAACTGTGACCCAGAATTGGGTCTAAGCAATGGAGTTGCCAAATAGTATTTGGTCCTGTATCCAGTTCTAGGACTATAATCTCTTTCTGACCAGTGGCCAGATCCTCTTAACATCTTTGGCTTGAGAGCTCCGGAAACTGCTTCTTCTTCTTCTTCTTCTTCTTCTTCTTCTTCTTCTTCTTCTTCTTCTTCTTCTTCTTCTGCTGCTGCTGCTGCTGCTGCTGCTGCTGCTGCTGCTGCTGCTGTCTCCACCACCAAGTTCCACCACTAGTATTGCATTCATGTGGGCTCTGGGCCAGCCTCCATCCCCACGTCATAGATCTCTCCTTATGACCTCCCAAGTTGTCTTGGACTGGAAGAATGTCTCGCCCTGACCTTTTGTTGGCTCTGCCATTCCAGAATTCTATTTGTGGCATTACTTTAAAGTTGTCTGGAGAGGGATGTTAGGGAAGTTCTGCTGAGTGCTTCCTCTACTCTGTCATCTTGGCTCCTCCTCTACAAGTCCAAGACTGTGTGTCAAAGAAATGTCAGCCTACATTGGTAAGGGAATTTCCTTCTTAAGAGCTCTCTATACCAAAGAAATGGAAAGCACATCCTTATGCTTACTTTATAACATTAATATAGCATTTGATTGTTTTTTTTTAATCATTCCCTTGTTACTGGACTTTTAAGTTACCCAATTTTTTTTGGAATTACAAAGATTGCCACTATGAAAAATCTTTGAACAGCTAGTTACTTCAAATAATAATAATAACTAATAAAAAACGCTTAAGTATATTCTTAAAAATTGAATTACTGAATAAAAGGGTATGGTTATTTTATACATTTTACTGTTTTGCTGGATTACTCTCCAAAGAGATTCTATAAGTTTGCCACCCTATCAGAAATGAATGAGTGTACTTCTCTCTCCAAACTCTGCTTTTATTTATTTTTTGCTATCTTGATAGTTGTAAGCATGTAAAACAAAACTAAAATTATGTTTTAGCTTGTGTCTTGAGGATGAGCATTTTTTAAAGTGTTTTTTTTCATTTGTGTCTACCTTTTTGAAAACTGTTATTTCATGGCCTTTGACCATATATCCATTATGAACCAAGAGTTGTCTTTGTAAATTTTAAACTAATCCTTATATATTTAAAATCAGTTTTAAATCTCTCATACTTGCCATATAAATTTCTACTAATTTCTCATTTCTTCTGATTATATTATATTTTATTATGCAAAAATCAAAGGCCTGAGTTTAGGTTTTACCTTTGTCACATACAAGCTATGTGACCTCGGGCATCTCTTTCCACTAACTCTCAGTATATAAATTGCAGAGAAGGTGATGCACCAGGGTGTCTCCTTAGGAAAGTCTGCTAGGGGCTAGACCTGGAGTCTTCCATCTGTGTAAGCAGTCTACCATTTCCTATTGATGCCTCATAGCCAGCCTTCTCAGGTGGGAAGACCTCAGACCATAGGTGTGCTAGCATACTGAACCTTCCATCGCCCAGAGTGTATCCCCAGGAAAGGCTGCTAGGGTCCAGGTTAAGCATCTTCCATCTGCCCCAAAGCAACCACTTCCATCTGTACTAGTACAAGGCATATTCTACCTCCTGATGCCAGCCTAATCTCTAATCTGGGATGTGGAGAACCTCCAATGCAAAAAAAAGCAACCTTTCCTTGGACTTCCCATCTCCTATTGCTTCTGTCTTTTGGTGCCCTCCACTCAATGATGAACATTTTCATACCTGGTCATATCCTTCACATCTGTAACAACAATGTTACTTGCAGCTACTGTGGATGTATAAGGCCAATAACACCAGCACACAGGAGGGCTGCTAGCCAAGGTTCTTTGACCTGCTTGTCTAAGGAAAGCAACTTTAAGGGGTTTACAACCTCACTTTAATTAAACATACATATGTCATTCACTTAGTTCAGGGGGAAAAGTCAGCACCCTGAACTTCAGAGAAAACACAAACAGAAATTACAAGCAGAAATTATATAAACAGAGCTAATAACACAAATCAGCAGACAAGATTTCTGTCTGTCCATAGCAATACATATATTGTCACCAGAGAGAGAAGCACCTCTCCTTAACGACTACCCAGTGAGCCCCAGTGAGCAAAAGGCTAACCTCAGAGTATATATACACTTCTTCAGGGTCAGGAGGTGTCACAATCATGTGACTCAAACTCATGTGACTTAGGCTTTCTTGTGACTTAAGCAGGTCATCAAAGACTCTTGATTCAATCAAAGGCAGTTGATTACCTTAGTGCTGAGAAGCACTCCAAAAGAAAAAATATTAAAACGTCCCACTTTGCTTTCCATTACAACATCCCAGTCACTTAACCATTATAGATCATCATCCAAACCTTACTCTGCACCCCCTCTGATTTCTCCTTTCCATCCCCCTCAACCCTCCCACTCCAAAGTTTCATTCTAATTCCACCCATCCTTTTCACTGTACCCTCTCGGATGCTTTTTCCATAGGCTGGGGGGAGGGGGGGCATCTCCAGTCATCCTGATGTATATCTTGCCACTGGACCCAGATGGCATCAGAGGAGAAAGTGAGGCTGGTGACTTTGCACAGCCCTCCCTCACTTAAATCCAATTCATTTGCAAGTCATGGTATCACCTTTCTGATGCTATGGTCCTCTTCAAGAACGAAGGTCAAACAACAACAATCTATGGCAACAAATCGATTCCTTTGCCATTTCTTCAGTCTACTATTAGCATTTATTGAAACCTGGTTTTCTCCTGATGACATAGCTTCCCTGGCCACCCTTTCCAGTACTAGCTGCACCTCCTTGTGCTCCTTGACTCACTGGTTGAGGTAGGGAAGTTGGAATACTCCTTGCTCCCTATTGCCACTTACAGGTTCTCCCCTATTCTCTCTCAGTAACCTCTCTTCCTGCTATTCATATCTATCACCCAAACAAAATCCTGGTAGCTGTGGTCTACAGACTTTCAGGTCGCTCTCTTTCCTCCCTCAGTGAGTTTGATATTGGCTCATAACTCTCCTCTTCAACTCCTGACCTCATACTAAGGAATTTCAACATGCATATTGATTCTCCCTCAAATGCCCTAACCACTCAGTTCCTCAACCTGTTTATCTTCCATGAGCTACTCCTCTGCCCCATCTCAGCCACACCCAAATATATCGTCCTCTGTTTTCAAGAATTCTGAAATCCCCTGATCCAGCCATACTCTACTGACTTTTCACCAATTCTCCTGCCTTCACTTACATTACCCTACTCTTCATCTGTGAGCCTCCAATTCCTTGACCCCTTAATTCTTTCCCAGGCCAGCTTCCCTGCATTCGTTACTCTCTCCTCTTCTCCCCATCTTGACTACTTGGTGAACCAAATCAACTCTATGCTGCCCTTTTCTCTTGAATCTTTAGCTCCTTTATCATATTGCCAATTATGCCCAGCCAAGTCTCAGCCTTGAATCACTCCCACCATTCATCATCTTTGTACCTATACACGTGCTGCTGAACAAAAGTGGAGTAAATCACATGACCATTCTAACTGGGTCCATGATAAATTTATATTATACAACCTCAACTGGGCTCTCACCGCTGCTAAGAAATCTTATTATAATATCTCTCTTTTCAACTTATTACCCACTCTCCACAATAGTTCTTCAAAAATTTTTCATCTCTCCTCAAGCCTCTTATGTCTGCCTCTCTCCCTCTCAAGCTCAGAACTTTGCCTCATATTTTATAGAAAAATTTGAGGCCATTCACTGTAAACTCCTTCCTTTTCCCTCTTCCTCATCTCCAATCACTCAAATACTTTCTGCCACTTTCTCCTCCTTCATCCTAGTTTCACATGATAAAGTGGCCTTACTCCTTGCCAAAGCTAACTCGTCTCCTTGTTCAAGTGATCCCATTCCATCCTGTCTCCATTAATAAATTGCCCCCTCTCTCATTCCCACTCTTTCACTTATTTTCAGTATCTCCCTCTCTACTGGCTCATTTCCTATTGCCTACAAACATGCCCAGGTCTCCCCTATCTTGAAAAACCTTCGCTTGTTCCTTCCATTCCTGCCAACTATCATTCTACATCTGTTCTGTCTTTTATAGCCATAGCTAAACTCCTTGAAAAGTTTATCTGTAATAAGTCAGCAGACAACAGCTACAAGAATTTCAATTGGGTGGTAAATATGGACTGAGTGAACCTCAAAAGAGGAGAGACTTCTGAGTGATGATGGTAAAGAGAGAACCTGGAAGTGGCACTGGGGAGTGAGGAATATTTTCCCACTAGGACCCCTAAGTGGAGATAGGACAGGAAGGAGTGCATGTATAGCCATGCTTGAAAGGGGAGCCAGGGAGGCTCTGTCATCAGAAGGAAGCCAAGATTCAAAGAGACAGACCCAGGAGAGGGAAGGAAGGGGAAAGGAAAAGGTTTATACTGAAAGCAAAATTCCATGAAGGAATTTGAGACAGCACAGTTGAAGGGGTGGGAAGCTTTAGAGAGGGACATTTTGGAGAGTTGGGTTGAAGGGAATGGGAATAAGGGATCAGGTAGGAAAAAAGAACAAGTTTGTATGATACCCATGGGTTCAGAATCACTGGGATGGAGAAGGTAAAACAAGGGGGAGTTTTTAATCACTGAAGAATGAGTTCAGGTAGGTTTTCATAGATCTTAAGTGTTTGGCATCTAGGTGGAGTTCTCTCAGGGCCTCAGGCAGTTGAGCTGGAAGCTGAAGGAATGGTGTTATTTACCTTACCCCAGGGCAGGAGACTAGACTGGAGATGGATGGAATTGCCTTTCTCCTTTTCCCTGGAAAGGAGGCATCTGGTGCTGAGATGGAATAGTACCTGGCCAGGCAGGAAACCTGGCTCAATCAAATGTTTTCTCCTCTTACCTCAAAGGTAGGAAGGAGACCTTTCAGATGGCATTGCTTCTTTTTCTACAGGAGGCTGGAGACCAGGCAGGAGACCTATTTTTAGTACAAATGTGTGTAATATTTTTCTATTTTATATTGTGTTGGCTTTTGGCTTAAGGTAGATGCTTTCTATTGCATTTAGGGAAAGCATCAGTTTTCTTTTCTACTTGTTCTTTTTCCTCTCCTTGACATATAAAACTTCAATAAGTTCAATTTAAAATTCTCATTGGATTCGATATATCAGTCAAACTATTTTTGCTTGGGTAACTTAGGTAAGTTTATTAATAAATTTTAGATGTTGCATTAAGATTCTGATTTCCCTTATAGAAGATGTCAGGGGTCAGGGTTCATCAATGACTAGTAATTTTATCTTCCTGATTATTTTGTTATAAATATAATATAAATGCAAAGCCCCATAAAGGTGATAGAAGATTAGAATATTCACGGTGTTGCTAACTATGCCTTGGGAGATCTTAGCATGCATGAAAATGAATTTTTATTATGTCTTGACTATGTGGTGGTGTAGTCAGGGCACGTTATTGTGTGTATCTCCTCCAGGAGGAGATAGGGCAGTGTGGATATATCTGAGGGCAGGCAAACAAGACTTCAGACTTACTCTTCTTCTGGGCTAGGCCCAACATGAGTTTAAAAAAGAGAGAGAGAGAATTATAAAAGTAAATGAAGAAATAAATAGAAATATAAACTGAAGGACAATTGAATTGATAAATAAAATGAGAATTAGGGGTTTTTTTTTACTCTTAATAGTATTTTATTTTTCCCCCAGTTACATGTCAAGAAATATTTTTGCATTCATTTTTACAAGATTTTGAGTTTGAAATTTTTCTCCCTCCCTCCCTCTTCTCTTCCAAAAATGGTAGGCAGTTTGATATAGATTATGCATATGTTATCATGTAAAAATATTTTCCTATTAGTCATAGTTGTAAAAAAAACAGATCAAAAAGGAAAAAAATGAGAAAGAATAAAGCAAGTGAAAAAAATATAGTTGATTCTGCATTTAGTACTTTATTTGGGTATAGATAGTATTTCCTTCATGAGTCCTTTGTACCTATCTTGGATCATTGTGTTGCTGAGAAGTACAGAATCATGCTGCTGACACTGTGTACAATGCTTTCCTGGTTCTGCTCGTTTCACTTTGTATCAATTTGTCCAAGTCTTTCCAGGTTTTTCTGAAATCTGCTTGTTCATCATTTCTTCTTGGACAATGCATTCATATTCCACATTTTGTTCAGCCATTTCCCAATTGATGGATATCCCCTCAATTTCCAAATTTTTACTACCACAAAAAGGCCTGCTATAAATATTTTTGCACATGTAGATCCTTTTCCCTTTTTTATGATGTTTTTAAGATACAGACCTAGTAGTGGTATTATTGGATCAAAGGGCATGTGCAGTTTTGTTGTCCTTTGGGCATAATTCCAAATTGCACTCCAGAATGGATGGATCAGTTCACAACTCCACCAACAGTTCATTAGTATTCCATTTTTCCCATATCCTCCCCAAGATTCATCATTTTCCTTTTTTGTCAAATTAGCCAGTTTGATATGTGTGAGGTGGTACATCAGAGTTATTTTAATTTTTCATTTCTCTAATCAAATTTAATTTAGAGCAGTTTTTCACATGCCTGTATGTAGCTTTGATTCTTCATCTGAAAAGTGCCTATTCTTATCCTCTGACCATTTATCAATTGGGAAATTACTTGTATTCTTGTAAATTTGACTCAGTTCTCTACATACTTGAGAAATGAGGCCTTTATCATTTGCTGTAAAGATTATTTTGCTACTTTCTGCTTCCCTTCTTACCTTGGTTGCATTAGTTTTGTTTGTACAAAAGCTTTTAAATTTAACATAAACAAAATTATCTATTTTACATTATGTAATGCTATTTCTTTTTTGGTCATGAATTCTTTCTCTCCCCATAGATCCAACAGGTAGACTATTCTTTGCTCTTCTAATGTGCTCACGGTATCACCCTTTATGTCTAGATCATGCCAAAGGTCTGTCATATCTAACTTTTGTAATAATCTATTTACATTCTTATTTTTTTCTTTGCTTTGGTTGGATTTATTGAGTTCTGAGAGGGGACAGTTGAGGTCCCTCACTAGTATAGTTTTGCTGTCTATTTCTTCCTGTAACTCATTTAACTTCTTTAAGAATTTGGGTGCTATACCACTTGGTGCATATATGTTTAATATTGATATTGTTTCATTGTCTATAATACCTTTTAGCAAGATATAGTTTCCTTCCTAATTTCTTTTGATTAGATCTATTTTTGCTTTTAATTTTTCTGAGATCAGGATTGCTACCCCTGCTTTTTTTTTTCTTACTTCAGCTAAAGCGTAATAGATTCTGCGCCAACCCCTTATCTTTACTCTGTGTGTATCTCTGCTTCAAGTGTATCTCTTATAAACAACATACTTTAAGGTTCTGGTTTTTGATCCACTCTACTATCCACTTCTGTTTTATGGGAGAGTTCATCCTGTTCACATTCACAGTTGTGATTACTGGCCTTGCGGACCCTCATGTCTGGTGCTGTGCTGGGGGCAGTGGGTGTTGGAGGTGGCTGGTGCTGCTGGAGTCTTGCAGCTTAGCTTTTCCTGAGGTGTGATCCTAGTGGTGGTGTCCGATGTGTGCTAAGATCCAATGGAGTGTTTCTATTTTCCCCAGGGGCTACACTGAAGCTGGAGGAGGTCTATCCACTGGAGGATGCCTGTTTGCCCTTGTTACAGGCTCAGTGTATCTCCTGGTTTGCTGCGGTGAGGCTTGCTCTGGCTTGCTGGGACACCTCCTGTCCTGGAATGCATTCCCCTGCCACCCAAGTGAGACCCCTCTCATGGATCTTCCAAGTCTCTTGGGGTAAAGGATTGTTTCACCCCATCTTTTTTGTTGGCTCTGTCATTTGAAGACTTGCTCTGAGGCACTATTTTATGGTTGCTTGGAGGTGAATGTGGCAGTTATAGCGATTTACTGCTTACTCCACTATTTTGGCTCCTGGAAGTCCTGATCCAACAAGAAGTAGGTTTTTTTAAAAGACAGGATTAATAAAAATTAGTGAACCATCATAACAAGAGGAGAAAGAAAACAAATCAGCAAAATCACAAATACTAAAGGAGAGATCATAACAAATACAAAATAAACTAACGGGAAGTATTATACATACATATAGTGTGACAAACTTGAGAATTTAGAGGAAATACGTTATTGTCTACAAAAATATGAATTACCCAAACTGAAACAACAGGAAATTCATAGTTTAAATAGACAAATCTCAGAGGAAGAAAGAAGATCTAAGATTTTTACTGCAAAGAAAACAAGGAAACATTAAACCCTTTTCTGAAATGAGTTTTTCTAGGATAAACTATTTAGGATTTTGTCTAGGATAAATTTTCACATTTCAGTTGACTGAAATAATTTTCTCCTTATCCAGGATTACTCATAAATTTGTTTTATTTCCTTCCTTTTATTTCTCAAATATTTGTGTAATTTGTTCTTCAGAACACCAACACTGGGTTTACACAACCTAGGTTTATTCTTGAGGTCATTTCTAAGAATTCATTCCCTTTTACTCATTTTTGTCCCCTCCCAGGATATCCCCTGAGAATCTCAGAATTTGACTCATTTTTCTCCTATCCAAAGTTTTTGCTAAGAGCATTAGAATATGTAGCTTATGTCTTGTTCTCTACAGAAAAAGCAAGAGGGTCCTCACCTGCCACACAAGCATTCAGTTTAATAAGGTGCATCAAATACAGGTCAGGCTTCATTTCATCCAACAGGAAACACAATGCAAAAGACCTGAACCCACGACCATTCAAGGAACCTTCCCTACCTTCTCTGGTAAATCCTACCTTTATCAAGACCAATTCTGTCTTTCACACTTAGCTCTATTCTTTCTCTGAAGGCTGTTCTCACAAAGGGAAAAACATTTGAAATCGGTAGTGAATTAACCCTTTACCTTTTTTTTTTTTTTAATGTAGGCCAGGTTTTATTTCACTCAAAAAAACAATGCAAAGGACTCACATTGAGGCTCCAGATCAATCAAGACAGTTCTTTTTTCCTCTACAATGAACTCCTCTTTTGCAGTAAACGTTTTTTTTCTTCCTCAGTATTGTAACTATATTCTGAACTTGAAAAACACCAACAAAAATGAACATTTTCACATATAAAGAACATAAAAAGGATTTTGCTTGAAACTGTGAATTTCTATTATGTCCAGGTTTTAAAAAAAGTATAGCAATATCTATATGATAAGCTTGTTTTTGGAAACTATAATAATTCAGTGCATTAGCTCCAAAGCAATCTTGTTTGTTTCTGCCTCTGAATTTCATTCTGTTCTGTGCATTAAAAAAAAAGCTTCAGTCATAATCTTTCTTTTCTTTTCAACATTATTATTGCTAGTCCTCTACTTCCTACCAATTCTCCTTCTCCCCTCAAAAAAAAAATTGTCAAACAAAACAAATCCCCATGAAAGCCAAGTCTGAAAATATAGGTCTTATTCTGCTCATCTAGTTCAGGGATTATAAATCCTCTAGACCAGAGGTGTCAAACTCCTAGTCTATATGCCACAAGCCCCTACAAAGCTCTAGTGTCTTTAACCAGATGAAAATGTGATTGAGAAATATTTAACAAAATAAAAATAATATTCAATATAGATAATGTTAGTTTGTGGTTTTCTAAGTCAACATGCAGCCCACAGAGATCCATTTTAGTGGTGCCTGTTTCTATTTGATTTGGACACCATTGCTCTAGACTTATAGCACTGTGGTTGAGGCTCCAATGAGAGAAGAAGGAACTATTTTGTCTTGACTGTGTTTCATGTAGTCAGGACAAGTCATCATGTGGGGGAATCAGGCTTCCTTCTCCAGGAAGAAATAGAGCAGTGTGGATATACCTAAAGGCTGGCTTCAGACTTCAGACTTCTTTTTCCTCTGGCCTGGAGCTAGCATGAGTTTAAAAAAAGGGGAGAGATGAATTATAAAGGTAAATGAATAAATAAATGGAAATACAAACTTAAGGACAAGTGGATTGATAAATAAAATAAGTAGTTTTTCTTTTAAAGACAAGTTTAATAAACCATTAGCAAACCATCACAAGAGCAGAAAGAAAATGAATCAGCAAAAATCATAAATACTAAAGGAGAGATCATAACAAATACAAAAAAAATTAACAGGAAGTATTGACTTAGAGTTAATCCCCTTTAGAAGAATCTGTGTATGCCAATTGTGTAATTCATTCTAGTAGTAGAGGACAAAGTCTGAGTTTGTTTGCTGACTTTGGATTTAACTTTGGAGGTTCTGCAGTGTTCTAGGACTTGTAATCAGAGATCATATATCCAACTGTGATAGTAGCTCAGAATAATAGAGTGCTCACTAGACTTAGAGTCAGAAGGAGCTAGGTTCAAATCCTACCTGAGATACTTATTAGCTATACCACCCTGGGCAAGTCATTTAATCCTTCTTAGCCTCAAATTCTTCTTCAGTAAAATGGGCATAATAATAGCACCATCCTCAAAGGGTTGTAATGATGATCCTAAAACAGTAAAATCTAAAGGATGTGACAGTCTACTGGAAATCCTTTGATCTTTGCCTCTGTTGGATTCTTCCACAAGAGCGCTCAATACCCTTTGCCAGCAAACATCTTTTCTGTTATGCCTGTGAAATAGTGAAAACCAGTTTGACTGGTATGGCCCCAAGCCTCCAGGAGGCAGGTACGCTAAGACTAATAAATCCAGAGATTTGGAGTTATCTCCACTACTTCCCCTCCCCCTCAATTCTAGCTTCTTGTTGGATGACATAATTAGCATTAAATTCCCTGCATCCCAGCCCTTTTTGTTGTTCTTCAGTTGTTTTTCGGTCATATGTAACTCTTTATGACTACGTTTGGGGTTTTCTTGGCAAAATACTGGAGTCTTTTACCATTTCCTTCTCCAGCTCATTTTACAGATGAGGAAACTGAGGCAGAGTTAAGTGACTTGCCCAAGGTCATACAGCTAATAAGTATCTGAAACTAGATTTGAACTCAGGAAGATTAATCTTCCTGACTCCAGGCCTGGCGCTCTATCCACTATGTCACCTAGCAGCCCACCTAGCCCCCTTACTTCTATTAATTATTAGAAAATTTAGAAAATATCCTCATTTCACTGCATCTGACTATATTACTATCTTTCACTATAGATCGCAGCTGGCTCTTTGTCTATATAAATTTTAACCCTGAGTGGCTGTGAATGGTATGAAAACCACTGCACTATTTCAAAGCTACCAACTGTGTGCTAATCTAGGCTAAGGGGAATGGGGCTGCATACTGAGACTGTTCCCTGTTAGCACCTGTTCTTTACCCTCCCCATGCCTGGAACTCTTTCCCTCCTCATTTCTGCTTCCTTCAAGTCTCAGTTAAAGTTCAACCTTCTGCAAGAAGCTTTTCCCAATATCCCTTAATGCCAGCGTCTTCCCTCCGTTGACTATCTTCAATTTATCCTATATGTAGCTTGTTCGTACATAGCTGTTTGCATGTTGTCTCCCCATGAAATTCTAATCTCATTGAGAAAAGGGGCTATCTTTTGTTTTTCTTTGTATCTCTGTCACTTAGAAATGGCACCTAGCACATAGTAGACTAGTTGACTGATTCCTCTTGTTAGTGGTATTCAAGTTTTGTTAACTGCTGTTCACGTATGGCTCTGTTTCTCTTTATCTGAACTCTTTATCACTACAATGTCTCATTTAAAATTAATAATTAAGCGATAACAACCCATTAAATTAATAAGACAATGATACTTGATATTCATAAAGTTGTTGAAAATACCAGTGATATCACTGAGGTTTCAGTTTTCATTCCAGGAGCCTTTCAGTGTTCAGAGAGAAAGAGAAAAGGTTAATAGCCCACGGCTGAGATGGAGGTAGAGATGGCTGTTAGAGAACGTGATTCACAAGAACTTCCTGTGGGAAGCTACTGGATGTTATGCCAGAAATTAAAGAACAGGTGGGCTAAGGAAGGAAATGGAAAGGAAGTCTAGAAATGTCATATCCAAAGTTGCATGAAAAAGCAAAAATCAAACGTAAACCAGGGATTACTGAGGGAAGGAAATCTAGCTGGACAAGAAGTCAATTCAAACAAGGAAAATGTAAACCAGGTGTTAAAATCACAAAGATGTCAGACAAACAACACAAAGTTATAAGGGATTCCGATTGTCAAGTAATGAGTTATACCATTTGGCTATAGTTTTTTGATGAGGTACCAGGGCAGGGTAGTCACACATGATGCCACATTTTAAAGGAGCCACCATACATGAAATTGATTATCTTCTCATCAGGAAGTATAGTAAATAACCTATCTTGACAATTTGATGTCAGGACTGATCCAAATTGGGTTCATAGAATCATAAATTAGAGGACATCAAGTTCCATCCCTCCTCATTTTGCAGATGAGGAAACTGAGGCCCAAGGAGGTTAAATGGTCACATAAGTAGTAAGCATAAGTAAGTAGAATCTGGTCCTCTATTTCCAGACTAAAAGCTTTGCTATAATCCTGCTTAAAGAAATAGGAAGAGCCCAGGGAGCAATGGGCTTCCTGAGCCAAACCTGTAAAGAAAGATTCTAGTGCCACTCACCAAAGGAGAGGCAATTAGTCATACTATGGTCTTTTCAAACATATCAATATCTAATAGAATTTGTACATTGTCTCCTTCCCTGTCACCTAAAATCATGTTCAAGTCTCTACTATCCTAAAGGATTCTTTCCTTCACCCCACCCCTCCCTCAAGCGATTGTCTTATCTCTTTCCTTTCAATGCCAAAGAGCTGGAAAAATTAGTGTAGCTCACCGTCTCCATTTCTTCACTATTCATCTAGTCCAAGGGTGGGGAGCCTGTGGCCTCGTAACTACAGGTGACCTTCTAGGTCCTCAAGTGAGGCCCTTTGACTGAATCCCCACCTCTGATTTAGTCCTTAATATCTGATTGTATGACTTCTAGCCCCACTACTCTAGTGAAAGTGAATTCTTAAACTTTCTAGTCTCACTCCAGCCCTGGAATTCATATATTGGAATATCCTCCTCATCTACCACCTCTCCTGCTGATTAGATGGCTCCTTCCAGAAACTCCATTTAAGGTGGGTGCCTAGGCCAGCCATATCTCATTCCTTTCCATGCTGCACTCCAGACTTCCTCGACCATGTTCCTCCTTACCCCCAACTAGGTACCTTTGTCCCCTCTTCCATTTGAATATAACTTCTTGAGGGCAGCCACCTGGCACATAGTAAGCACTGAATAAATGTTCGTCGATTTGACCAAATGCAGTAAGCCTTCATCCTCATCAGCCTCTGTGAGGTATTTAATGTTGATGATTACCCTATCCTTATTTGAAACTCTTCTCTTGACTTACATTATGTTGCAATATTCTATTTCTACTTAGGGGTTTCTATGTTTCCATCCCCTTCCTCTTTTCCTTCTTTCGTCACTTAACAATAGCCATTCTCCAGCTAGACATAAGAATAAGACCAACATTCTCCCAGATTCCCAGACTCAAATCTCTGGCACCATCTTTGGCTCCTCCTTTGTAGCTCATGCACATCCAATCAGATATCAAGTCCTGTTAGTTCTTTCCTCATAATGCTTCTCACGTAGATTCCTTAAATTCTATTTCAATTTCAACCATGCTAACTTCACTACTTCCCTATGCTGTTGGAACCCCTAAAACCAGTGTTTCTGATCTCAGGCTTTCTCCCATCTAAGCCATTTGGGCAATAAACATCTGCCATCCACATGATCAAGCCAAACTCTCTTGTGTGGTTATGGATATCTTCCTAAAATGTTCTGGGACTTTGTACCACCAGCACAGCATCATCAGTAAACAGGAGAGAACCTCTGGAGAACCTGTATAGAGTACAGTGGATAGGGTCGTGGATTTGGAGTCAGGAAGACCTGAATTGAATGCCTGTCACAGATACTTACTGTGTGACCTTGGGGAAGTCACTTAACCTCTGTCTGCCTGTTTCCTTATTTGTGAAGTGGAGATAACAATAGCTCTTACTTTGGAGGGTTGTTGTGAGATCAACTGAGATAATATTTGTAAAGTGCTTGCTTAGCATAATGCCAAGAACATAAGTCACTTAATAAAGGCTTAAAAAACAACAATGTGGACATTGCACTGGATCCTCTCCGTTACTATGCTGAAAACCATTTCCAAAGTATACATTTACCTTGCCTGATGTTTCTGATCAGAGGGTCATTGAACAGACTTGTTGCTGCTGTTGTGCCTTTCATAGAATTTCGAATTGGACAGCAAGTTTGACTTGTAATTGAACTAAAGGAAGAGAGTTGCCTGGATTGCCTTCAGGATGTTGTAATGCTTTCTTTCATGACCCCAAGCTTCCCATGGAATCTAAAGGCTCATCTTCTTCAAGCCAATATTCTACCAGTGTTGCTGTGTGGCTTATCAGACGCAAACTACAAGAACCTTTGAAGGAGTCAAAAGAAAAATTATGAGGAGGATGGAAAGTGGCAAGGGGCTGTGAACAGGCTGTGGATCACGATAAATGAAGAACTTTGAAGAACAGAACCAAGGAAATGCATGACGGGAAAGAGGAAAGGACTGATTATGTGACAAGAGTGAGGAATTGATGACGCCTGGAGAGACAGAGTGCTCCACTGGTTCTAATATCAGAATAGAGCCATACAGGCCTTCAGTGTGTTGGGCTAATTCTCTTGTGGAAATTTTAAGGGAAGGTATGGATAAGAGTTTCACAGAATGGACTGCCGTAGATGGATTGCAATCTGCATCTGTGACATAAACTTCCAAATCAATGAGATCCCAAATCCTTTTGAGCATCTGGGAGCTCTTCGTGGTTATATGAAAGGGTTCTCTTGGGGGTAGAGAAGTCATTGGGAATAACAATAACATTAGAAAAATGTTTTGATATAAAAACAAGACACGGCTACTACTTCAAAACATTTTTAGAAACAGCAGGGGTGTGCTGAAGCTGGAGAGCTTTTTAAAAGAGCCAATTATTACATTTTCAGGGTGAGCATTTATCCTTCAGAAATGGGCAAATGCTCCAAATCAGGGCTTGATTTATTGTTTGTTCATTGTCTAGGCCTAAGAAAGTGATATCAAAGATGTTAATAATACCGACTAAACTTAAAGCTGGGTGCTGTGTACATTTTTGGCGGGGAGGGGAGAGCTGATTGCTGAACATTTAGCAGCACACTCCTGCATACTAGTCAAGCCAACAAGCTTTTATTAAGCCCCTACTATGTGCCAGGCACTGAGATAGGCCCTGGGGATACAAAGAAAGGTAAATGACAGTCCTGTCATAAAGGAGGAGACAACATGCAAAAAGTCTAAATCAAAAATAAGAAAATAAACAAGCAAGAAATGCTTAACACACATACACACACAATTGCTAATGGTGCAATTTCAGGCACCAGTGATTAGCTAGAGGGGGGATTTTTTTCTGAGGTAGGGAGGCGGTTTCTCAACACCCTGAAATGGCAATACAGCTGCCTATTCTACCAAAGTATAAGAGAAAAAAAGGGCCATTGTTTTCTGTTTATGAAGGGCTGTTCACAGATGATGCTCTTGAACCCCATTTTCTTTTGTGTAGTAGAGATTTTGATTTACCAGAATTTAGCCTTCTAGGTCAGAAAAGAAGGGTTTATCTCTCTCCCTACTCCTGTACTGGGGCCACCTCCATGTGGCCTATGAACACATAGTTTACATGCTTCTGTGTCTGTCTAATCTTCCTGGAGATGGCTACAATTTTGTAACTTTGGAAAAATCAGAATGTTATGCACCAAAAGTCTGGGAGCTTCATGCTGGAATTTCCCAGAGGCTAAACATTGTGGCAGCCAAGGCCCCAAAAAGCAACTTAAGTCCAATGGAGTGAAGATGTGGACTCATCATTGGCTATGTTGCATCTGGAAGTGAATTCAGTAAAGGTAAATGTTTTGTAGATACTGCTTTAAGTTTGAGCTCATTCTTTCCAATGATGAAGGTGGTATAGGGGAATCCCCTATACACCCAAACCCTAGGGGTTGAAGACAGAAAGGTTTGTAACTCCTATTTTTGCTACAGGTATACAAGTTAGGTATAGGGGTATGGCGCATAGGTAATATAAGGAAGAATATACCTCCAGTTATTGGAGAGAAAGGTTTGTAACTTCTATTTTTTCCATAGGTATGCAAGGCAGGGATAGGGGTATGGGACATAGGGGATACAAAAAAGAATATGCCCCCAGTTATTGGAGGGAGAGGTTTATCAATTCTATTTTTGCAGTAGTTTCTCAATAAATATTTCTTTTTTTTTTTTGCTCTTTGACAGGGCAATTGGGGTTAAGTGACTTGCCCAAGGTCACACAGCTAGTCAAGTGTCTGAGGCCAAATTTGAACTCAGGTCCTCCTGACTCCAGGGCCAGTGCTCTACTCACTGCGACACCTAGCTGCCCCTAAATATTTCTTTATAAAAAATATGCTAGAATAAAATGGTTCTAGGGCCTCAGAGAAGGCTCTAGGAGTTGTTGCCTCATACTATTGTGAACAAATAACTTGGAACAACTCTACAAAGTTTTTATAATCATTTGAACATTTAATGATTAAGCTCTGACGATACAAGATATTCTACTTTACATTTTTAATCAATTGTAACAGAAATTGCCTCTTCAAATACTTTCCCTCTATACTGACTTCCATTTCAAGAATCAGAATCATAGGTACTATCACTATTTTTCCAAAGGCAACAAGAAAGTGAAATTTGATCCTGTTTAGCCCATGCCACATCGTTCAGCCCCAAATTGCCAAGTAGTTTTTATCAAATAACAAAATAGGAGGTAGGAGACAAAAGACACTCAGTATATATTCCATATGCAAGCCTGAAATGCTCACAAAAGATGCTTAGAACTTTGAGAAGTTAACAAAATTGCCACTAGGTTTGTGCAATATCAAAAGCAAATTCCACATCTGGCAAGAGAATGTGTGTCATTCTAAAGAGTGTTTGACCTTTTAAAATTAGTCATGGTTCCATCCAGGAAAAAGTTCCCAGAATTTTTTTTAAATAAAATTTTTATGGAAGGCCATTGTGCAAAGTCAACTGGATTCATAGTAGTGTATGGCATTTCCTTTCATTGGAAGTATGGCACTCCAGAGTCTTGTGACATATACCTGCGATTTAGTGCCTTTTCTCTTCAGAGAATGTCTCAACTAGCACTGTTTGTTGTGGGTTAAAAAATAATCACATGAAGCATAAGGAAGCATGTAATCTGAAAACGTTGCTCTCTCTCTCTCTCTCTCTCTCTCTCTCTCTCTGAACACTGATCTCCCTCTTTGTTATTTATTAGTCCATATGAGCAAGGTTTAAAATAAAATAGGTCACTGACTTGTGAGGTGCATCTCCCTTAGAGGGGGTAAACAGAACAAAGGCCATTCGTAGACTAGTCTTCTCTATTCTGTTTTTGAGCCAAGAGATGGAGAATGCAAGAGGAAGAGTGGGGGAAGGTACTAATGAAAAAATAGGAAAAGGGAAGAGAAGACACTCATAGGGAGGAAAATACTAAATAGAGCTGGGGGGACCTGGGAAATAAACTTCCAGGGAAACAAATGAGGCAGCTTAGATAAGGTGTTTATGGAAACAGAGGGGAAAAATGACAATAAGAGACAAGGGGCCAGTGATGATTAATGGAATGGGAACTGGAATAATGCAAGACAAAAGAACAGATGGGAGGCAGAAAAAGAGAAAAGAAAACACAAAAATGTTACAATACAAAATTGACTTTTGGCCATCATGCTTAATTCTTTATTCCTGGCACAAATGGAAGAGCTGAAAGACAGTCATTGCCTCAGGTATTGAAAATCCTATTGGTCTCTCAGCGTTCCTTCAGCTCATCCCTAAGGTCTGCCAGTGGAGGTATTGTTAACAACATTTATGAGAACTAAATAAGGCTGACACTGAGACTTGGATTTTAATTAGTTCTGCAATTAATTTTGTATTCAAATACAAAAACCATGCCTATTTCCTCAAAGCTATCAAAACTGGGATTTCTGTTAGTCTGACAACACAGATTGCCTTTGAGCATCACCTGGCAGCACTGAGCAAGTTAGGCTTGTGTCAGCATTTCCATTACAAAATATTGTTAAGGTTTCATAAGATGACTGTTAAAGTAGTCTTATAAACTGCTGTTCTACCAGCACATATATTTTTTAATTGATGAAATTCAAAAATTGGGCCCAATAAAACAGAATGTTAAAAAAAATACTTTTTAAGACTGTTTAGCTTACATAATACATTTCTATCCTGTTAATATACATACTGCTCTTTAATTATTAATTCTACTACTCTTTATAGCTCAGCTGGAGCCTATTAATGCTTTGCGAAAAGTAGAATTTGGAGGGAGATTTTGGAAAATTGTCAATTATTTTTAAGCTATAGAATTTCCAAGTTTCTTTCCCTATTTTAGAGCAACTTCTAAAGAGAGTGAGAGGCTAATTGTAATTTAATTAGAAATACTGTATAATTGAGGGTTTCAACATACCTAGTAAGTAATCTGCCCAAGAAAGGACAGTATGAAGCCTGTTTAATCTGTTTGGCTACCCTCTTAAATAACAGAAGAGTGTTTTCCCCACTACCTATTTCTCAGAGAATTATAGATTTAAAGCTGACAGAGATCTTAGAGATGATCTAGTCCAAAAGTCCTTAAAGTACGGTCTGTGGACCACTAGGGGGTCTCTGAAACTTTTTCAGGGTGGAAATTAATTTTATAATAATACTAAGATCTTATTTTTCTTTTGCATTCTTATCTACTTGTTGATATAGTTTTACATTTCACAATTCAACTAACCAGAACTTGATGAGTTTGGGGAAAGTATCTATATTAGGAAGGCAGAATTTATGATTTCAAAGAGAATCTCATATGTGCCTAAAAGGTCTGGAACCGCAGGATATAAGGAATTCTCTAGGCAGAAGGCAGGAGAACTAAAGCATGTATTTACACGCCACAGTAACAAGCCCACAAACCAGCGTCCCCATTTTGATATTTTCATCAAAAGCTTCCAGGCCCAATAAGTCCGCCTCACAAGGGTAACCAGGAGGCCACAGAGAAGCGAGATGGTATAAGGCAAAATCGTATACATGCTTCCCCTCTACGGTAAGAAGATTACCCACTAGCCTCCAGTCAGCTCTGCTACCGGCAGCTCAGCTTCGGCTGTAGGCGTCTCTGGCTCCAACCGGAAAAGGAAAGGAGGATCTTCAAGCTGTCCTCTCCCCTCTTATAGAGTTTTTGACATCATCAAGCGCCGCCTGAACGACCAGGGCCGATTGGTTCTTGACTTGGCCCCTCCCCCAGCATAGACCACGTTAACACACCTCCCCTCAGCCAGCGCCACGACTCATCACACAGGAAGCTCTGGTCCTGCCCCAGAAGAGCAAGCCCCAGCGTCCAGGGAAGCTCAACGAGGCGAGCTGAGTCACTCAAAGAAAACAAAGTCCATTCTGGCTATAGTATCAAAGAAGAATATCTGCAATTATCTGAAAAGATTATTAAAATACTCATCACTCTTCTAACTATTTGTCTGTGGGATGCTGAATTTTCTTCATGTTCTTCAACTAAAACAACACATTGCAAGAGGCTGAATGATGAAACAGGTATGTCTTCTGTTATACCAGGCATTAAAAAATCTTTCTTTCAGAAAATATAGTTATTTTCATAAAAATATGTATTAAAGTTGACACAAAATGGTTTTATTATTGTTATTTTTAAAGAATTTATAAATACACTGATCCATTTTAATTTCCAGCATGGTAAATTTTGAAGGCTATAACCAATGCCAACAAAAACTCTTTGGGGTCCACTATAATTTTTAAGGGTGTAAATGGGTCCTGAGGCCAACCTATCTATTTTAACAGAGGCTCAGAGAGAACAAATGATTTTTACCCATTACACCACAATGGGCATTTCATATCACTGAAACATTTGGAACTAGAGTTTCCTCATCTGTAAAATTGGAATATTAATACCTGTCTTACAGGGTTGTTGTAAGGATCAAATGAGGCATGTACACATATATATGACTACATAAAATTGTTTTACATACACATGTATGTATTCATACATATATAATTTCTCTTTCTCTTTCTTTTTTTTTTTTTTTTGAGACTAGATCTCCCTATCTCCTGGGCTGGAAGTGCAGTAGTCATAACAATTCGGATCAGATCTGAAGCTTTACCCTACTGTCTTTTTCCAAACTTGGGGTGGTTCTCTCCTCCTTAGGCAAACTGATAGGTCTCAGTTCCTGGAGGCTCATCATAGTATTGCCAATAGCGTGGGTCACACCCAATTAGTTTAAGCCTGACTACCTCAGAACCCCCAACTCAAACAATTTACCTCCCTGAGGCAAGCAACCCTCTGCAGTAAGTATTATACCCCCAACCACAGATCAAATGAGCTAATATAATAGCATCAATTATATTTATATGGAGGTAAATGTTATCTCCCCTGATTCTCACAACAGCCCCACAAGGTAGGTACTCTGATTATTTCCATTTTACAGATGAGGATACAGAGGCCCTAAGTCACACAGCTAGAAAGTGTCTGAGACAGGATTTGAACTCAGGTTTGTTCCTGACTCCAGG
The DNA here is from genome assembly GCF_011100635.1 of Trichosurus vulpecula. Taxonomy (NCBI): domain Eukaryota; kingdom Metazoa; phylum Chordata; class Mammalia; order Diprotodontia; family Phalangeridae; genus Trichosurus; species Trichosurus vulpecula. The sequence continues at coordinate 255,491,315 of NC_050573.1, forward strand.
TCCAGCTCAGCACCACCAAGGTTCCCCTTTTAAATGGAAAGGGACATTACAAACCGTAGAGCATAATAATAACTATCAGTTGTTATTGCTTAAGGTTGCACAAGTTATAAGGGACCAAGTCCTGTAAACAGGGGCCTCCTTTTACTCAACCATCTGGCTTTCTGGGTACAATATCTGTGTACAATATCACTGCCTTTTCACTTGCTAGGAGGAATTTAAAATCAAATAATTCCTCACTCCATTTAAACAATATATATCCATGCTGCAGGGAAGTGATACTTTTCTAAAATATTCTTGTTGAAAAAATATATGTATTTTGATATATTTTATTTTTTCTCCAATTACATGTTAAAACAATTTTTAACACTTAAAAAAAGTTTTGGGTTCCAAATTCTGCCCCTCCCTCCTTTTGCCCCTCCCTGAGGTGGTATCCTCAGCAATACAAAAATCTCAGACAATCCCAAAGGACTCATGATGAAGCATGCTATCCACCTCTAGAGAAAGAACAAATGATGTTGTTTGAATACAGTTTGAAGCATGCTATTTTTAACTTTCTTTCATTCTTTTTCTTTTATTTGAGTCTTCTTGTACATAATGACTAATATGGAAATGTTTTACAGAAAAACCTGGAAAGACTTAGGTGAATGGATGCAAAGTGAAGTAAACAGAACTAGGAAATTTTTTTTTTTAATTGCAAAAATGTTGATAGATAAGGAACCTGTTGGCCTAAATAGGATTTTGGAGTTATTCATTTTTTTTTTATCCATACCTTTCTGATCCACCATCAGCATGGAAAAATACCACATTTCCCCATGTATAAGATGCACCCTTTTTTGAAAAATTTGGGGTCTAAAAACTGGATGAGTCTTATACAGTGGTTGTAGATTTTTTTACTTGCATTTCCTGCTTTTTCACGCTTGTTGTCTTTGTGCTCATTGTTTCGCATTTGTTACCGGTATATTAGGTTATGTTTTGCCATGTTCTGCCCAGAAATGGCTCAGAAAAGATTTTCGTACAGTGCTGATTCAAGTTAAAAGTGATCCAGTTTGCAAAAGTGAATGGAAATCGTGCTGCAGAACCTAAGTTTGGTCGTCCTCCAACTGAGAAAACAATCTGAGATGGCTACGGGAAGAAGAAACCCTACTGAAAACGCCACAGCAGAAGAAGGCCATGAGAGGCAAGTCAGCAAAATGGCCTGGTTTAGAGAGGGAATTGAAGATATGGATTGAAGAGCAAAGGACAATTGGAATTCCTGTGTCCACGAAAATGGTTCAGCATGAGGCAAGAAGAATTGCTGATGAAAAAGAAGTTACCAATTTCAAAGGAGGACACAATTGGTGCTCCAGGTTCATGAAACGAAATGGACTAAACATGCATACACGCCCCAGACTTGCCCAAAGATGCCTGAAAGCTACGAGCAGATGAATAAAACTTGAGTTCAATAACTTTATGTAATATAGGTTTTTTTTTCAAATTTCAGGCCCCAAAATTAAGGTGCATCTTATACATGGGGAAATTCGGTATATACCTTATCCTATGATTTCATGGGTACTGGGGAATCTCCATGAGGAAATCCCACTGCCACCTCTTACCCCCAAGGCACATCTGCCATTTACATTTATAGACAACTGCTTTAGGTACTGAAAGTATAAGTGATTTGACTAAGGTCACTCAGTCAAGGTGTGTTATAGGCATAATTTGAACCCAGTTTTTCTTGACTCCAAAGCCAAGTTTATATCCCCTATTATTCCCCTCCCCCCCACATGTATGGGTAAATTCGTCAGTATAAGAATTCCTTCCATTGAACCACATTGCAACTTAAGAGACGGTATTCAAGAATGGTGGGGGAAGAGTTAGATCTTCTCAGCAATGCAAGAATCTAAGACAAAACACTCATGATGGAAAATACTGTCCACATCCAGAGAAAGAACTTTGGAATCTGAATGCAGATGGAAGCATATTATTTGCTCTCCTTTTCTTTTGTTGTTTTG